>NC_064807.1:43543071-43570606 GCF_023721935.1 Panthera uncia
TGTATAGTTATTCACCACCCTTCTGGTGGTGGTTTTAGATATTTGGGTGAGCATTATTACCTGTTAGCTAGCTCCTTGTTAGTAATAATAATAATAATAGTAATAATAATAATACAATAATAATAGTAATTATAATAACTATAATAATAATAATAATAATAATAATAATAATACAGCACTAGCAGTAATCATAATAGCTTACATTTACTGACCCGCTACCAGGTACCAGTTTCTGTGCTGGGCGCTGACGCTGTAAACATGGAGGCCTCTAGTTCCTGTTATCGGAAAGCTTCTGCTATGACGTTCTTCTCCTGCATTTCCCATTCGAGAAACCAAATGTCCTGGAGTTCTAATTACAGGTGAGATTACAGTCTTTGGCTAGCATGGGAAAATGAAAGTGCTATCTCAGAGATAGATGGAGGTGGGAAGGACAAGATCCATGTGCCACAGTTTTTATAGGCGGCTTCTCCGCCAACGAAGGAGCAGGGAGACAGGAAAGGAGGAGCAGATGTGTTGCTGCTATTAAAGAAGCGTTCAGGACAACTTCTCTTGCCCTAAACAAAGACACTGTATGATCCTGTGAAACTGTCATGATAGCAAGGGAGTATAACACATCGGTTAAGAGCTTGTTCTAGGGTCAGAAGAATTTTTCAAATCCCAAACCACTTACCAACTGTGTGGCATTAGTCAAGTTGCATATTCTTTCTGTGCCTCGGCAATAAAACGGGGGCCAAGTATGATCTGTTTCATCAGGCGATTTGAGAGCAGTAGTCACAAATGCAACTGCCCGCAGGGGCCTGGCAATAATGTACATGAGGTAAGGGGGTAAAAACTTCGGAAACAGTGTGGAATGTAGAAACCTGAAGAGCACAGACCCCTTTTAAACACATTCACATTCACATCTAGGAAACAGAGTTCCAGTCTACAGGCCAGATTTGCCTGCATGTCGCCAGTTTGCAATTAAATAAGACAATGATCATAAAACACTTCTCACGGTGCCTAGCACATAGTAAGCACTCCATAAATTGAAGCTATTATTAGCTATTTTTTTTTATCACATTTGTAAAATCCCTGGAACCATTTGCAGATTCTCTTTAAGAGAAAAAAATAAATGGTCTCAGAATTACTCCTTTGCATGCTTCAGTTAATGGCATCATTAAAAATATAGACGGGCCTTAAGCCAATGGAGGGATACAGGAACTAGAGGAGCCTGGGGTCTATTGTCTGCAGATGAGAGAATATGAATAAGTCCATGTTTTGTAAGCCAGAGCCGTCCCCTGGGGCACAGGGAAGTCATGGGGGAGACCTCCAGGCCCACACTTTTGGGGCTCCTATACCATTTACAACTATGAACAGCAAGGCAGTCACTTGCAGAGAAACATGCATTCTGGACAGCTGGTGCTAAACTCCTCCCTGTCTCTTCCGAGGCAAAGTGACGGAAGGCTTTGGGGTAGGGCAGACCCGGGTACAAGCCTCATTTCTCCTGCCTGAAACGCACAAGTTTCATTTAACCAGGATGCGTGAACACCCTCTCCTCTGTTGGAATGGGTTAGCATTAACAGTCTGGCCAGCACTCAACAGTGTAAGAGGGGCTCAATACTTTTAACCTTCCTTCCTCCCCATTTCCTGTGGATGGCTTTAAATTGTCTTGGCTTATTTTTTTTCTCAAACATCATCGAGATTTCCATCTGTCTAAAAACGGGGACAGGACTGTGCCCCAAGTCGCATATGTCCTGCTTGGTGCTCACCCCTGTGCTCCCTTCCCTGATTAACTCCTGTGGATCCCGAATGACCCAAATGGCTTCCCACCCTTCCCTCACCCTGCGGTCATTCACAGAAACGTGCCATTCCACTTGGGCTTCCGCCTGGCCTCACAGAGTCCATCAGGCTTACTAGAAAGCTCCCCAAAGGGCAATAAAAAGTTTATGTTAACCTCAGGCCCACCTGCAGCATCTCTCGAGTACACATCCTCCTGTCTGTCCTCCTCCTTTGATTCCGGGCTTTGTAAATTTTTTACCACATGTTGTCAAAAGCCTGGCAGATCCCCAAATCCTTCCCTGATAACACTCACTCTCTTTAAACAACGTAGCAGCACTTCTAAGTGAGAAAAAGCCCTAAAATAAAATACACTGTGTTTAGTCTCTAAGGTCATTTCCTGGCTTTGTCCTGCAGTTTCTGTTTCCTCTAACTAATCACCAAGCGACAGTCCCGGATTTATTGTGGAGGCTACTTGAAAGTTTGGGTGAGCCTCTCAGCCAGACTACATACCCCCTCTGTCACCCTTCCTCTCGCTCCCCAGCAATTTATCATCTGCTGTGATTCAGCGCGGGGGCCCGAGGTGCGACTGTAGCGGGAGCCAGATCTTTGTCACTAGAGCTATTCGGAAGGCAAAAGGGGTCAAAGCAGCATGATCTATCTGCACAGCTGAGCACTGTGGTCACAGTGGGGCCCGTGGGTCTGGCAGTGAGAGCTGTGCGTCCATGTTGGCAGGCCAATCGGTTCATTTCCAGCTCCTGTAAGAAAACCTAACCTTTATTAAGTACTGACATGGGCAGGGTGAATTGCTTTATTTCATTTCCTACTCACAGCCACCTAAGGTAAGAGCTCTTATCATACCGTTTTTAGAGACACCACAGCTCAACACTGCCAATGCAAGCCCATCTGACTGCAGAGTCCATGCTCTAAACCCCAGTCTTTGTTGAGCTGCCATATTTGACCCACAGCGCTGATCCTACAATGTTGAATGGTTCCTGATCACAAGGAAAAATAATCAGATCACATTTACTGAGCACTTACGAAATGTCAGGCAGTTTTGGGGAGCTTCCATAGATTACTGCATTACCCTCTCTACAACCCCAGCGGTGATTACTCTTAGGAGTTCTATCAATGTGGAAATGGGAATCTGTGGCAGAACCAGATTTGGAGCCAGGCAATATAACCTTTAACTCGATGTTAGCTATAATTGCTGGGACATGTGTGTGTGTGTGTGTGTGTGTGTGTGTGTGCACGCGTGGGAGGGGGTGGTAAGTGAGTGGGGTGAAATGAGCAAAGAGTGTGACAAATACTAAAAGACAGTGTGACAAGCCCCATGTTAGAGTTACACAAAGGGTGCTCTGGATGTACAGAAAGTGAGCCTATTGTCTGTGTCCGTCCTGGCTGCTATAACAATATACCATAGAATGGGCAGCTTACAAACCACAGAAATTTCTCTCTCACAGTTCTGGAGGCTGGGAAGTCTAAGACCAAGACGCCAGCAGATTCAGTGTCTGGTGAGAGCCCACTTCCGTGTTTGTAGATGGCGACATTCTTGCTGTGTCCTTACATGGCAGAAGGTGTGAGTGAGCTCTAATCCCAGTCTACCCTCATGACCTAATCACCTGCTAAAAGCTCCACCTCCAAATACCATCACACTGGGGTTAGTTTGCAGCATATGGGAAGACAAAAACATCCAACCTAGAGCACCTACATTTAATAGGAGGTTGTTTTGGTAAGGGATGTTGGAGGTGAACTTTAAAGGAGTAGAAAACTCACCACATTAGAATGCTTTGGGGGGGGTTCCCTGGAGAGCACATTTCAGACACAGGGAACAGTATGTGTAAAGGCCTAAAGCACAGATGGGCAGCATTGAGACGTAGCAGTGGCACAGTGTGGCTGGAGGAAAGGGGCATGACATCAAGGGGCTTTACAGTGGAGCAGAGGTCAGATGGTTCTACCACACTTGAAATCCATCCTGAAAGTTATGGGCAATTTCAGAGGGTTTTCAGGAGGGGAGTCTGGTGGTCATGTGTGTGTTAGATAAATCGCTATCGAAGGGACGGACCAAAGAGGAAATCCTACCTGAGTTCTGGGGAGAAAGGGTCAAGGAAGAAGCAGCCTCAGTAACCGAGCTTAGCAGTGGGAGGAGGACCTGAACTTCTGTCACAGAATCGTGCAGATAGGAGATCTGCCAAGGAGAGTGCAAGTGCCTCCCTTAGGAGGACTCCAAATGCCCTACAGTGAGTAGTAATGGGGGTGGGGGGTACACCAACTGGCCACGCCCACCAGTGAGCCCATCATCTGGTCACTTAGAGGAACAACCGGGAGAGACAAGAGAGAAGGGGATCTAGTTCTCAGACTGGGATGTGGTATAGTTCAGTGGTGAGTTTGCCCAGTCATAACCCCCACCTACCCCCGTCTCACATCCTAACCAGCGCTTCCTGCCAGAAGAAACCTTTTCTGTGGGGAAACAGACTGCTCGGTTAATCCTTAGCCCCTACAAAAACATCATGGATGCTGTGGGAATGACACTCTGGTGTTGATAAAACGTAAAAAATCCAAAGACATAAATCTTATAATATATACGTGTGTGTGTGTGTGTGTGTGTGTGTGTATACACACACAAACTTTACAAACAAAAAAAATCTTATTGTTTGTTGAAATGCTAGGAATTTATTACATGTTTAAAAAATGGAAGCGTAAGCCACTAACACATGGATTATATATATATTTTTTAATGTTTTTATTTATTTTTGAGAGAGAGAGAGACAGCACGTGAGCAGGGGAGGGGCAGAGAGAGGGAGACACAGAATCCGAAACAGGCTCCAGGCTCTGAGCTGTCGGCACAGAGCTGGACGCGGGGCTCGAACTCACAAACCTTGAGATCGGGACCTGAGCCGAAGTTGGACGCTTAACTGACTGAGCCACCCAGGTGCCCCAGATTATGTACAAGTTTTAAATTAATGGAGAATAATCATGAAGGAAGTAGGTACTTTTTTTGTAGTCAAGAGATTACTAGGAACGAGAACAATGTCTATCACGGTTGTTTGAGGACTCACAGAGGTGAGGTGTGCAGAGCCGTTGGAACCCAGGTCATGGAGCACAGACTCCTTAAATATCAATTCCGTTCCCAGGTCCGCGGGGACGGAAGTGCAGCCAGCAGGCCACCCCAGGGCTGACTAGGATTTTAGCATCTGTGGACAGACCATCCAGGACTTGGCCACAAGTCACCTCCGCCGCTCTAGGGGCAGTGTTGTGCTAGTAAATGTTCAACTCACGAAAGGAAAAAGCCCCGATGTGCAGTGTGCCCCACTTTCTGTGGTGTAAGTACTGCCACGATTTCTGATTTGAAGCTGCTAAGGTGATGTCAGAGAACACAGAAGTGAGAAGCGATTCGCGCAAGCGGCGGTCCTTGGCCAGCGTCTGTGTTTCCAGAACACAGCTGGGCAGGGGGACTCTGCCCACGTGTGGGGTGTGAGGGGGTGCTGCTTTGCTCCCAAGACTTGATTCATACCTGACACGCCTCTGTTGACCAACTATCTTGTCCAGTTTTTAAGTGTGAGAGGTACTCTGGACCATTCTAATTGGTTCAGGCTTTGGGTGGGAGTTGGGGTTGGAGCCGATGTTGTCTCTTCCAAATGGAAGATCCAGTTCCCCCCTTTTTTTAGAAGTAGGGTGCTTTTACGAAACCCTCCATAAGCTGAAATGGCATAAAATGAGAAGCAATTGTCATGAATGTATATGGAAGATATTTGAGTGTTCCTAGACCCCCAAAATAACCTCTCTCAGGCTTTTCTGATGCCTTAGGACACATCTTGCTAATGGATACATAATAAATCGAGATAAAGCACAGATGCTCATGCAGTTCAAGGCTCTGGTGAGTTGATGATGAGTTGAGTTCCTGGGGAAGGAGTTTGGGGTGCCCCCTTGCTGCTTGGGGTGCTTGCTGCCTCTGGACAGGCTCACTGCAAGACAAATGCTGAATGCTGTTTTCACTTTTTGCCTTTTCTTGCAAAAACAAAAATCTTCGGATTGCTTTCAATTAGAGAAAAGTTACAAATGTAGGTCTTTTGTAAGAGTGAGGTGGCACAAAATGAACTTTGGAAAAGCAAAGGATACCTGTACTTTAATTTAAATTCCCTAATTCTCTCTGTTATGATGATTTCAAATCTCTGCCTTGTTTAATTAACGGAGAAGGAGAGCTCTCTTGTATATTTGGCCCAGAGCAATTAAGCCACCAGCAAAGTTTGCAGGGAAAGGAAGGATGATCGTTTAATTAGAGGTTAAATAATGAATTATTAATTATTGAATTGAGTTAGTATTCATTAATTAGTTTATAAAGTGCAATAATTACATCTTTTCTGTTTTAATACGGAACTGTGTTTTATAATTATCTGCTAAGTCAATTATGTAGCCATTAGCATTTTGCCCAAGGGTCAGGTTACCATTGTTTTTTGTTCTCTGCCGACTGCAGATGACAGAGAAATACGGTAACTGCGTTCTTTCACATAAATGGTATCCTGTTTACAGTAAAATGTTAGACAACTTGGGTCACCAAGTCAACTAACTCAGTGCAGTTAATGTAGACAAGGGGACAGACCTTGGGGGAGGGTCTATGTTAAAATGCAGATTCCCAAGCCCCATACCCATAGATCTGGATTTCCTGGGTTTGGAAATATTCATTTTAAACAAGCACCCCCAGAGAATTTGATGTGTCTGAATGTGATTCCATGGTTCTGCAAGTTAAAACCCCCCTGTGTTTTCAAAAACACCTGGAGTAGCATGATACTAGTGAAAAAATAAGAGCATCCCACTCAGATGAACCTGGGTCCAAAGCCAACTTTCTCCAGTTAATTGCTAGGCATGTCATTTACTTGTTTTTAGACTTAGTTCCTTCATCTGTGAAACGGGTATGATACCTAACTTGTAGGGTGGCTGAGAAATAAATGAGGAAACGAATTGGAAAATGCTGACCGTAAATAACGTTTGTGATTTCCCTCTAATCTTTAGTAGACAAGGTAGGTTCTTGATAGAAGAAAAAAAAAAACACGTAACAATGGAAAGAATTCTCATCTCAGAGCCTGTGAAAAACCGAATAGCTGCTTAAAAAAAAATGCATGAGTTTTTACATATGTTGGCAGCATGGGTTCTCCAAGTACACCATTCTAGCCTTGGCCTAGTAAATGATAAATGTCCAGACCAAGCAGGAAGGGTATTAGCTTAAAAAAAATTAGGGGACACCTTAGCACGATAGATCTTTTTCTAAACTAGACTGGAATAGTAAGGACGAAGCTGACCACAGAAAGTCAGACACGGGAGTGGTTTTGTCAAAGATCTGAAAATGATTGAAAATGCCTCAAAAGCACTTTGAGCTCTATACCGCCAGTCCCCCATGCTTGGATATCGACCCATCCCTTCCTTACGAAATGGTTTCAACCTGTCTAAATTTTTTTCTTTACTGCAGGAGTATTCGTCACGTTTTATAACGCAAGTTGATGTAAAAGCATAAGTTTTGCTCTACATAAATTCTATTTGTGAACTACATCTCAGATCAAATAAAAGATGCCTGTATTGATTTTTTGGCAACTGTTTGTTTAAGGCACTACATTACATTTGCCTTCACCCCATTCTAGATATTTTACGAATCGACTCAGCTACTGGGGAAAATGTGCTTATTCCTAAGCACTTTGGCCCTTTCAGATTCGAGAACCAGTAGATACTATTTAAAATAGAACTAGCATCGATCCTGCAATTGTCTGTGAATGCTCAGTAGGAAAAAAAAAAAATCTTCATTTTAAGGGAGATTATGTTACAAAATTATATTGATGAACATGGCTATTTGAAATTCACACTGCATTTCTACTATAGGAAATCATGAATTGTGATATTTCCCAGGTTTCCTCAATAACCATTTTTCTAGAATGTGGTGAAAATATACTATGTAACAAAGTAAAAAAGATAGAAAAAAATAATACTATGCTATTTTTAGAAACTGGGAGGAAAAAGAGGAACAATGGATTTAGTGGAATACTGATGACCAGGGCCTTAGTCCTCCTTCTGGTTTTTCCTGACTTGGGGAATATCATTTGAGCTCTTTAAATGTCCACAATGCTTAGGTTATGCAAATCTTTAACTCCATGTCTGGAATGATGTCAATTCCAAATAAATTGTTAAATTGTGATAATTAAATAAGACTTGTAAAGCCACTTGGTGCCCATCATATAGTAAGTGCTCAATAAATACTAGCTATTATTACCAATATTGTTCATTTTGAATTATTGGAAACCTAATTATGATATATAGGTTGTCTAAGAATATGCTAGTTCCTAGAAAAGCAGAGGCTTGCAATGAAAAATGGAGTTCCAGATGAAAAATGTCTATCAAGCTTTGAGAGGGACATCTGTCCACTTTTGAAAAGCTTAAAGGTTGATGATGGTAGATTTTCATCTCACCCGATTCTGTATCAAAACATCTGTCTCTCCTTTTCCTGGAAGAGAGATTATCGAGAGCCAAATAGTTGATCCTTATCTGAAATGGCTGGGATTCTATTTTCGCTCATAGAGGAGTGAAGAGGGACAAGAAAAAGGGAAAGGAGGGGAGAAATAAAATGACTCATTAAGATAGTTGGAAAAAAGAGAGAAAGAGAAAGGAGATGGAGAGAGCACGAGGTTGCTAAGAACTGAGTGAAGAAGAAATCGTGAAAAGCAAGAGAAATAGTTGCAAATAGCTCTGAGCACTCTCTCCCCTTCTCCTCAGTGGCAAGAACATTTTGTTCAAGTTGGGAAGGGTGGGTCAAACACTGGTCCCATTTCTAAAACTATGTATACATCAGGGCTTATGATTGGGGCAATGTCTAACATAGTGGTTCTCAACTGGGGGTGATCTTGCCCCCCAGAGAATATCTGGCAATTGTCTGGACACGTGTTTGATTGCCACGATTTCATGGTTCTGGGAAGAAGGCAGACAAGGGCAGTGGACGCGGAGTGTTCTTGGCCTCTAGTGGTAGAGGCTAAGGAGACTGCTAAACATCCCACAATGAACAGCCCAGCCCTTCACAGCCAAGGATCGTACAGCCCAAAATGTCAATAGTGCTGAAGTTAGAAATCCTGATGAGTGCAATCTGAAAAAATTATTTTTAGGATTGTGATTACAAAATTGCCACTTGAAAAGGCTAGGTCTGAAAGAGTTGGCAGGGTTCCGAGAAAATGTAAACCTCCATTGTCCGATCAAGTGTAGTTTGGATCCTGCAGCGTTTCAGCCCTTTGAGCCCATCTTCATTCCAAAGTATGGCAAAATGTGTTAAAAAACAAATTTCCCCCAAATATTCCTGTATAATTAGACACACCGGGTCTGGAGCTGCTAACGTTCCTGTGCTTGAATTCCAACCCTGCTTACATTAGCTGTGTAAGTTTGGCCAAGTCGTTTCGCCTCTAAGCTTCAACTGCTTCATCTGTTAAATGGAAAGATAAGAAGAGAGCCCTTAGGAAGTTGTGCGAGATGAAGGAGCTAATCAGTGGAAAGTGTTGGCCCAATACCTAGTAGAGTGTAAGTGCTCCTTAAATATTAGCCATCACCCTTTCCATTCTTTCATCGTTGCCTTGCAGGAGACCGTGGGCTCCGGGCCCAACACCTTAGTAAGGACTTGACTGTGCCTCAGTCACAGTCACCTCTAAGAATAGAACTTTGAGTCAGAGCTGGCAGGCCCAAGACGGGAAGCCTGACTCTCAACACAGTGCTCTCTGCAGATGCCCCTAGGAGTGAAAATTCAATACGTATATCGAAAATGTGGGGTGTGAGGTAGTTTCACCTGTGATGCTTTCCTATCTCCTGCCCTTGCCCCTTCTATGACCTTTCTTCAGCAGAATCAGTAGAAGTCCCAGTACAACATAAGGAATTAAACTAAAACCACCAGTCTCCTCATTTGCATTAAAAAAAAAATACGGGTCTCACAAATAATGAGGAAAAATGGGTTGTTAGATGACAGGTCTGATACGATAGTGGCCTGGATAATAGGAGGAGCAAAACGACATGGAGGCAGAGAATAATTGCTGCTGCGAAGGAGGCAGGAAAGATAAGCCAAGACAGGTGCTAGAATGAAAGAATCAAGCTGAATTTTTTTTTAAAGTTACATAAAAAATTTTAAAAGCCGATTCACAATGTGTTTTTTTAAGAAAAAAATGGATGGGTCTTAAGTGGAAATGGAAATTCAACATAATATAAAATGTCACAGAAATAATGGGCTAAGAGAGAACAGATGTTAAAACTTAAATTAAAAAGGTGTGGGTGAGGGAGAAAAGGAAAGCAAGAGGAAAATACAGACAGAGGGGGGAAAGGAGGCAGCATGGGGTGGGGGAAAGATGCTGAACCAGGCTCCGGACTCCTGTGTTCTAGCTCCGGTGGGGCTTGCTATGTGACCGTGATGAGATCCCTGACCTTCCCTGGGCCTCAATCCAAACGAGGGGTGGGTTAGATGGGGTCTGCTATGTCTGGAGACACTCTTGGCTTCTTCTGGTTAATTGCAGAGGTGCGGAGCAGATCAGGGGGAGCTGGAATGTGGAACTGGGCATTCCCACTTGAGTGGGGCAGCGAGGGAAGGTTGGATGGAAGGGTGGACCAGAAGTCCAGTTCTGGGGCGGGATAAAGATTTGGAGGGTGCAAGAACAATGGTGAGCACTAGGGGGCAGGAGGTGCTATAGCAAACGTGTTCCTACAGTTTAGTTCTTCCAACTAAAGCAGGTAAAGCAGACAGGTAGGAGGTTGGCACTGTAGAGACTGGCAGCCAGGCTCCAGCTTCTGGGTTTGGGTTTGGGGGCACGTTTTCAGTCCCTCGGGGTGACTCACTGGTGGGGTAACTTGGACCTCAGTGCTGACAACATGGAAGTTCTGGGTGAAGGGGGAGAAAACAGGGACCCAGCTATAAGGAGTGGAGACTATAGGCACGAAGTTACAGAAAGGAGACTCAAAGTTTCTCCTATAAAAGGGGAAGGGCAGGGCTGAAACTGTAGAGAAGACATAGCAAAGATCCAGGGTGCCAGATATGGGGATGTGGATGAAGTTCTCTCAAGCTCCAATATTCATCCTTTCATTCCCTTAGTTTAAGGTAACAGTTAAAGGTATGCTAGGACGTGCTAATTTGAGGTCAAGTCTCATGTCCTCGATTTCCCCTCTTTGCGCCATGGGGCGAGTGATGTGACATTTCTAACCTTCACGTGTAACATGTGGTTGAAAGAATCTCGTAAGGTTGTCGCGAAGTATTTGAATATGTGCTTGGCACGATCCCTAACACAGAGTATGTGCTTAATTCATGTAAGCCCTCATCAGTCAGTCAAGGTTTAGTCAACACTTGCCATCTTGTGACTCTCCGTCAACGGAGACGGGAACAATTATCTGTCGGTATTTTAGAGAAATCTGGGGGCCAAGTACGACAAAAACAGGTACGTGTGAGAAGGTCGAGAGAGAGTCTGCGCTGAGGAAGGTGGAGAGCAGCTGGAGAAGCTCCTGCTAATGCATACGATGCAGAATGATTCCGGGTCTAGGGTGGGAAAGAGGGTTGGTTAAGGATGGAATAATGAATCAAACGTTGGCTGTGCTGTTGCCCGGACTTCTGAGCCTACGGCGAGACATGAGAGGCCCCTGCCGGCTCCATCCCAACATGTGTCACCCAGTTCTTTTGAACTTCCACCAAACGACCGAGGCAGAAATTGCTTCAAGTGCAAGAATCTGAGTTCCATTTGTGTCTGCCTCCCTGAGTCCCACTTCCAGACTTATTCGTTGTGGCGGCACAAAAGCACACGAAGGATGTTCTGAGGTTCCAAGTGGTTCCAGGACTCTCTGGAATTGCCCAGAGCGCCCCCATGACTTCCACTCATCCATGAAGATGCAAGGAAAAGCAAACAGCAGGGCTGTTTACAGTTGCTGGCCCTCTTGGCAAGCTGACCCAGGGAAGGGAAAGGAGAGCGCTGCTTAGAGCCTACTTGGGGTACTTTCCTCAGGCGTTTTGTAGTGTAGTCCTCACGGCAAACCTGAGCTTTTGGTCCATCAGTGGCTGATGAAGTTTAGAGCTTTAGTGAGTTTCTATGGGTCACACAGTCTATGGGAGACAGGAGTTGAACACAGTTTATTGAACTCCCAAGATGATGCTTTTATTCTTCCCTTGGAAAGACATCTCTGCTAACAATAGACTCCCAGTTTTTTAGGACATCTACTTTTTTAAAGGAGGCAATGTCTAAAAGTAAAGCGGGTTAACCGGTGTGTGTGCATATGAACATGAGGAGCATGTGTGTGAGAGAGAGACAGAGACAGAGATATTTCTTCTTTTGTGTATAAAGCACTAGGCCCTCCCCCCCCCCCTTTTTCATTCCAGTGTAATCTATGCACATGCAAAATAATTACTTTTTCCTGTAGGAAGTGTCAGTCCTCCAAGCAAAGAAGAAAAGGCTACAGCATATGTTACCGACACATGTTTTTGCTAGTCTTGTCTCTGTTCCGCCTGCTGTGGCAATCAGCTTTTGCAAATACTGTCACTTACCAAATACAAAAAGCATGTGAATGCCCAGCCAATGGCCTGGGATAAACACAACCAGGCTTTCTGACTTGGAACATCCACCCAGAACAGAGGCTTTGTTTTAAAAGAACAAAACCGGCCTTGTATCATCAAAATCGTTTGTGGGGAGAGAGAGGGGGCCGTTAGGATAGAGGAAAGACATGGACCCAACCCAACAAACTGCTTCAGGGTCAGCCTCATACATATGAAGGAAAATTGATAGTATTTGATAGTGAGTCTGCTTAATCCAGCCAAGCCAAAGATGGGTGGGGCTCAAAAACACTGCTGGAAAAGTTGGTATCTGGCCAAATAGCTAAGTAGCCAGTTGGGGGTCTGAGAAGCACATGCACAGAAGGGCTTTGAGGTCTGCCTCTTGGCAGGACGCCCACCCATCAAGTTCTTCCAGAGGGAGTGTTGGCAGCGGGCACTCCTAATCCCAGAAGCACTTGACAGGTAGGCTGGCTGCCGAGAGCCCCCCTGCTCCCCCTCAGGTGCCAGACTCTGCACTTTGGCCACAGCAGCTCCAAGCACAACGATGAGACAAAGGAGGGGAGTCTGGCACCTATAGTGGGGAAGCCTGTCATCTTGTGGTGGGGCATTTGTTTAGTGCTTCCTGGCCCGGTGAGCGTGACACTGAGGGGTGCAGTGTCCCTGGTGAGCAGACTGTGGCAGGGATTGGCTGGGGTCAAGAGGGCATAGCTCTGGGCATCTCTAGCTTACCACTAGTCCAATAGTTGTCAGAGGGCAAACTCTAAGCATGCTTAAATAATAAACAGGGAAGAGATGGTGGGAATTTGTGGCGTCAGTGAAAGGAAAAGAACAGTCTCATTTAAAGATAGTGTCCCAAGAGAAATCTGAACTCAGTCTGCCCCCTGAGGATCTCTGGGATATGGAGAAGACATCTGGGATTCCATTTGTATAGCACATTTGGGCCTTCTGGAAGAAACCCTAGAGAGGATTTTTGGAGCCTACAGTTAAATTCTACAATTACTAGAACGGAAGTCCCTGAAAAAAGAATGGAAATCAGAAGTGCCTGACCTTTGGAGACTGAGTCCTGGGAGGAAGTTCCCCCTCCTGCAGGTAGGAGTGAGATGGCTGGGACTTCCTTTTCAGGTCCGAGGCCTTGTCGGTGAGGAACATGCTTATGTGGCCTCCCAACACCCTCACTTCAGTCATGAGGAATATATGTGTTATGAACTAAATGTTTGTGTACCCCCAGAATTCACATGTTGAAACCTAATCCCAACATGGTGATATTAGGAGGTGAGGTCTTTGGGAAGTGATTAGGTCATGAGCCTGGAGCCCTCATTAACGGGATTAGAGCCCTCATACAAAGGGCCCAGAGAGCTGGCTCACTTTCTTGCCTCCCTGTGAGGACACAACGAGAAGTAGGCAGTCTACAACCCAGAAATAAGACCTCACTCAGAACCCAACCATTCTGGGCCCCTGACCTTGGACTTCCAGTCTCCAGAGCTGTGAGAAATGAATGTTTGTTGTTGAAGCACCCAGTCTATGGTGCCATTTGTTATAGCAGTGCAAAGTGACTAAGACAATATGCCGAGCCTTGCAGAAGGGTCTTTGGGGCCTGACGGGCTGCCATCACAACTGGGAAGACCTACCATCCACCTGCCAGGAGCAAGATTTGTGCAAACAGGATCCTGAGCCACCACAGACCCGCAGGGAGGGTGACGAGGAGCTCTGGGCTCATTTTACACTTTGAGGAAGGGTGTGCTCAGAGCTGTGAAGGCATCTGCCTCTGCCCCTACCACCCAGACTCCCTTTGCTGGGTCACAGGAGGCCAAGGCGTCTGGGAGGAAGAGTGTGAACTTAAGACCTTGCTGGGTTCTTGGGAAAGTTGCAAACTTTTCTCCAATCTAGCAAATTGGGGATGAAAATTATGCAATGCCCTGGAAGATCAGGAAGGAAAACTGATGGGGAGCTACAAAGTTCTAAAGCTCCAGAAAAATGCAAATTATTATTTTCTACTACACAATTAGAATTCTTTTGATTATCCTGTTTTATTTATTTGTTCGTGTGTATACGTCCTGATGCCACCATGTATACATCTATTACTAACAAATTAAGCTCCCATAATATGTAGTAAAGCAAAAGTTACCCCAGCAACTCACACTTGGGTGTTATACTAGCACATGGCTTACCTAGCCATCATCCCAGTGTGCTGCGATTTATCTGATATATGTTTGTTGACCTCTGACTGGCACTTCTTGAGATCAGGAGTCATCTTTTCAATCTCTGCCTGACCAGCTTCTAGCACAATGTTGGGTACAGAGCATGAGCTCGGTACCTTTTTGTTGAATTGGATACAACTTCAGTTTAGTTGCTTTAAACATTTCTACATGTGGGTTATTCCTTCATGCATTTGGCAGAAATTTGTTGAGAAGTTACACTGCATCAGGCACTGGGTGTGCAATGATAAAAGGAGCTTACAGCCCAGTGGAAAAGATGGACATACACCAAATGATTACACTCATCAACATATGATTACAAAAGAACAGATGTCTCAGAAAACTTGTAGCAAAGCAAGGTGGGAGGGTTTTCCTGAAGTAAGAGGGTTTTCCAAGGAAGGGCAAAGATTAATGTGGTGATTTAAGTAAGACATAAAAGGGGAACACTTTCATGCTATTACTGTGTGCCACACATTGTTCTTGCTTTCATTCTCCAACAACCCTGCAATGGAACTGCTATCATTATGCCTCATTATTCAGGTGAGAAAATCAAGGAGGTTAAATAAGAGGTTAAAAACTTGCCTGAGGTAATAGAGGTGATGAGTAATAGGGTTTGAACCTAGTAGGCTGGCTCTGGAGTCCCATTCCCTGGAGAGACCAGCTTGTGCAAAGGGCCTGTGCCCAGCAAGCAGCAAACAGTAGGTCTACTCACCCCCACACTACATAGGCTCCTAGCTGCTGTCATATCAAGTCTTTCCCAGCACTGATAATCCCCTTTCCTAAGGAAAACTCTGGCCAGGGCAATGTCCTCCATCTTGTTTTATCTGTAAGGCACCTTTCATGGTAGTAACTAAAAAATAATTTTTAGAACCAAGGCACCGAGGTTGAGTCATGCCAAATGAAAGAAGAAAGAGAAGTGCCCACTGTGTGGAGAGGCCAGGAAGTATCTCAATTAGGAGCCTTGTTCGCATCCATCTTCATAGTGTTTAATTGCGTCTGGAAAAAGAGAGGGAAGGGAAGGGGAAGGGAGGGGAAGGGAAGGGAAGGGAAGGGAAGGGAAGGGAAGGGAAGGGAAGGAACAGGCTGACACAGGCAGCTTTCTCTGTTGCATCTGGTGACTGTGAGTCGTAGAGTAAGGAAGTACTTAGTCAGACAGAGCCAAACTTCCACCAGAATGGCAACACCAAGGGCTTTTTCATGGGCACTTAAAATTGCTTGTCAACAGAAATGCAAATGGAGCCCATCTTTGTCTTGAAGCCATATGTCCTCTGCGATAGAAGAAACATTTTTTCCTGCTGAGAATGCTGTTCAGGGTTTGCTTGGTTACAGCTTGAGTGAGTACTGTATGGGAATCAAGGGGGGCAGTGAGAGGGAAAAGAGAACACCCAAAGAGCTACCACAGAACATGGACAATCTTTACAAAGAGAGAAGAGAATTTGCAAGCTGAGAAGCCACCTATCACCTGGGTGACTGAGCGGAAAGCTACTTTACAGTGGTCTCCACTCATCTCCTCCCATCCCCAGAGAATCTCATTTGCTTTTGATCTCACTTATTGCCTTCCAATTTTTCAAAGCGAAGTTTTGCCTCTCCTTAAAACACTGTTTCTTCACAGTAAATCCCCAGGGTATTCCTTGTCTACCTACATTCTTATGAAACCCAGGACTCTTTTTTCTTGTTTTTTAAATTCCTCGTTCTGGTGTCCACATGGAGCAACCTGGAAGACCATTAGAGAGCCTTTGTTCCTTATGGGACTGCTGTTCATCTCCTTAACTATGTCACTCTAGTTCTTAGTGCCAGGGCTTAGGAGGGAGCCACACAGCACCCCCTCAAGAGTCTGTTAGGACTGAAGTCCAGAATAGCATCATCAGCCCAACCTGGGGTTATGACAGGTGAGGCTAATGTTAAGGTCCCAGGGCCCAGGCAACATAGCCTAGCGTCGAAGAATACAAGGTCTGGAGTCACGTTGCCTGGACCCAATTCCCGGTTCTGCTTCTTTGCAGCTGTGCAGGCAGCTTGCTTCATTTCATGAAGCTTCAGTTTCTAGTAAGTGAAAAAGGGAGGACGATAGGACCTATTGCATAGGATTCAACGAGATAATACTTATAAAGCATTTATAAGCATAGTACCAGGCTAGAGTAAAAGATTAAATGTTAGCTATTATAATTATTAAGATAAAGGGCTTAAAATCAGGAGCTGGAGACCAGGTTAAAGTTGATAGGTGAGTTAGTAGATAGACAATATTACTAGTCTATATATAAAGTAGATAGGTTGGTAGTTAGAAATTAGTTTAAAGTGGATTAAATGGGAAGAGAACATAGCCAGGATCAGTGCCATGTGGCATATATACTTGTCCCAGTTGGATCTCTTTGAGCAGGGAAAACCCAGGATGAGGATATAAGACCTCAGACTCTTAACAATAACTACCACTTATTGAGGACTAGTATATGCCAGGAACAATGCTAAGTGCTTTAAATAACTTGTTTAGTATAGACCCCATAGTATTATGAGGTTAGCTTTTATATTCTTGGAATGTCTAGCACGGTGCTTGGCACATAATAGATGCTCAGTAAATATTTTTTGACTTTGAAACATTTTGCAACATTCTAGGTTACCTCTTTTGAAAACACATAATTTGCTTGGCAATTCAAACATGGAAGCAATATTACATGTGTTCACCTTCTAACCATCTAAAGCACAAGAGACTATATACATGTGATCAAATCTGTTAGTAAGATCTTTCTACATGGGTGAGAAGGCTTTTCTATATTGGCCTACATTGAAAAAAAGCAGCACAAGCCAATGATGGGTCAAAGGGGGCATTATTTAGAGAAATTGCTTCAGATTTTATAGGCACACAGGGCTAGACTGAAAAATATTCTTCTTGGCAAATGGATAACAAAGTAATTAAAGGAGTCAACATTCAAAACAGAGAAGCGAAAATCTGAAACAGGCACTGAGACAAATAAAACAAGAGTAAAGCTTCAACTGGGTGGGGAAATACCAATTAATAGAGCTATCTATAAAAGGAAAAGATGGAATTCTTGAGTGTAATCCCTCTTAGTGCTGTTTTATTTAAACAGGGATCTCAATATTTCTAACGTGAAAGGGTTTTATAAATAGCAAAACTAAGCTTTAAAAATCCTCCCAGAATAATTTATGTTCATTTATGCCAATTCCTATTTTCACTATTTGATGGTATTAAGCAATCCTGGGTGTTGGGTGATTTCCG
This sequence comes from Panthera uncia, assembly GCF_023721935.1. Taxonomy (NCBI): domain Eukaryota; kingdom Metazoa; phylum Chordata; class Mammalia; order Carnivora; family Felidae; genus Panthera; species Panthera uncia. The sequence continues at coordinate 43,560,785 of NC_064807.1, forward strand.
GGATCTTCTATTCCATTAATAAGACAGGCATCATCGTTAAAAAAAAAAAAAAAAAGGGGGGGGCGCCTGGATGGCTCGGTCGGTTGAGCCTCAGACTTCGGCTCAGGTCATGATCTCACAGTTCGTGAGTTCGAGCCCCGCTCGGGCCCTGGGCTGACAGCTCGGAGCCTGGAGTCTGCTGTAGATTCTGTGTCTCCCTCTCTCTCTGCCCCTCCCCCGCTCATGCTCTGTCTCTCTCACTCTCAAAAATGAATAAATGTAACAACAAAAAAAGAAGACAGGCATCATTGAAGAGCAACTATATGTGGCAAGGATTTCCCTAGGATTATCTAGCAATAGAAAAGATATTAAGATGGACAGCAAACTCTATTTTTTTTTCAGAGAATGAGGAAATAGTTGAAGCAGGAAAGGGACTATTTTCTATTTTGTAATGGTTATTGTTCCAGAACCATCACATCAATCAATCAGCAACTATATTTTGGAACTCCTATGAAAATGTTCATACATTTCCTAGTGTCACACCTCACTGAGTGGGTACCTTAAGTCATTCAGTGACTCCAATGAATTTTTCTCCCTTGGAGTATCTTACTGACTCATAGTTTACCATCTACCATTTTTTTGGCAGTACATAGAAAGCCACAGTGATAAAAGTGGGTGACTCTATTTCACTTCTAAATATCTGTGTGTGTTTCTTTATGCTTCTCTGTATTTCTCTCTCTCTGTCTCCCTTCCTCCCTTCCCTCTCTGTCTCTTATACACACCCATACACACACACACACACACACGCACGCACACACACACACACACACACACACACACACTTACATAGTTTCAATTATGGTCCAACCAGGAAAATAGAAGCTATATAAAACTGATCCAGCTTTATAAAACTGGGCTTCAATATTTACTTGTATTATTGTACTCATTTTCTTGAGTTTCTTCACTTGTGCACACTAAGTGTACAAGATAGAGGGATCCTTTAGAGGGATTAAAGGAGGTTTACCAGAGCCCAGAGGCAGAAATCACTGAGTAGAAGCTAGAAATGCACTGTATCTGTTCTGAAGAAATCAGAACAATGGAATAGACACAGCCACATGGGAAGATAGCCCTAGATGCAAAGACAGGAGGGAAAAACGCCCAGTTTTCCATCCTTCGGCCCCCAGTCTCACTGGAGTGTCCCTAGCACAAACCCAGCAAGAAACCAGCTGACAGGAGACACTGGGAAATACAGATTTCAGGTACCAGTCACCCAGTAGAACTGAGCACAGGAGGGAAGGGACATGGAGCATACTGGTATCAGCAGGACAAAACCTGACATAAGCATATACCCACAAACACACACACATACGTAATTTGGTTCCAATATCACCATTGTCCCTCTCTGAATTTGAAGCTACCCGAAGCAATGTAAAATAAATAAGGCCACTCATTTGCAAGGTAACTTACTTTCCAAATCTACTTGACTTTAAGAGTCCAAGGGGTCCTCTTTCAATCTGGTCAAGGTGCAGCTTAGGAAAAGACAGGGGAGAATTGAAACCTAATGCTTAGCCATGTGTTAGGATCAGTGTTCAATGCTTTCCAAGCATTATCTCACTTTATTTTCACATCAGCCCTATAAGTTTATCATAGACTTTAAGGCACTTTATTTTCACATCAGCCCTATAAGTTTATCACAGACTTTAAGGTTAAAGTGGTAGATCAACTTCATCGCACAAGTGAAGAAACTCAAGGAAGTGAGTACATTATCCATGATAATACAAGTAAATATTGAAGCCCGGTTTTATATAGCTGGGTCTGACTTTAAATTTTTACTAATAACATGCAGCCTGGGATACAAGTGATACAAAGTTGTAGTCTATTCATTTGCTCTGAATTCTGTACTTTATTATATTGAAACAGTGACTGAAAATAGGGGAAGAACAACTTGAATAACAAAAGGATATATAGCTTTCAAATTATAGAGGAAAATGGAAAAAATTTTAAATAATCAAAATAAGGGAAGAAAAGGAAAAATTAATATGTAAAAGAAATATTAGAAAGCACAGAGTAAGATAGATTTAAGCTCAAATGTATCACTAATTATATTAAATGTAAATGAACTGAGTGCACCAGCTAAAAGATAAAGATTATTGAACTGACTAAAAACACAAAACTCAACAATGTCGCTTACAAATAATACATGGAAAACAGGATAGAGACAGTTTAAACACAAAAGGATAGAAAAAGTATTTGGTTAGATAATACTAACCAAACTAACAATGTTAATATCAAGCAAAAAGTATTATTAAATATAAAGAGGAACACTTCATAAAATTTTAATATTTAAAGATCTAATTTTTTTGTGCATTTAACATAAAAACATTAAAATACAAAAAGGAAGTACAGTAGTAAAATATTGACAGGAGTACAAGAAAAAGCAGACAATAATCACAATACTAGGACATTTACACATTGGAGAAATTGATAAAAAGGGACAACAAATTAGGATGGATAGACAAGATGAGAATCACATAACTAACAAACTGAACAACATGATTAACATACTTGAGATAACAGATATATAGAGATTAATACTGCCAACAATTGCACGTTTCCATCTTAGTGAAGCACAAATATTGAACCTTACTAAAAGTTACCATACACTGAGTCATAAATTAAGACAAAGGCACTCTATTTCTGTTACTGTAGCTTGCTCTTTCTTTTCTTTCTTTCTTTCTTTCACATATTCCCCTTGTTTGCTTGTCTTGGTCCTTGTATATCATTTTGGAGGACTTCTTAAATGTATGGTGATTTTTGGCTATCTGTTAATATTTAGGAGAGCTTATTTTAAGCTATCAGTAAGGCAGGGCTTTAATTATTCACCAGGGGACCCCTAATGTCACTGTCTATGGTCTTTTCCCCGAGATGATTCAGTTTCACTGAGAAGAGTACTAATCCCCTTTTCTCATGTGTAAACTCAGGATAACAATAGTTTCTAGCTCACAAGGCATTGGTAAGGATTAATGAGATAATCTATATCAAGTGCCTAAGATATTTCCTGGCACATTGAAACATTCAATATATATTAGCTATTATTATTTGAAATTTTCAAACTACTCTCAGTTTCAATATCATTGATTAGATACGTTGATGGTGCCTAATGAATACAACCAATCACTTTTTTTTAAACATCTCCACATGGATGTAACTAGGTTAAACATAATATGTTCATTCTTTTCTGTCTCAGTAAATAATCATTCAATAAATCATTACTGTCTTAGCTCAGGCTTCCATAACAAAATACCATAGAATCAGGTGGCTTAACCAACAGAAATGTATTTCCCAAGGTTCTGGATTCTGGAAGTCTAAGATCATGTGCCTGTATGGTTGGGTTCTAATGAGGATCCTTCTCACTGTATCCTGATATGGTGGAGACAGACCAAGCTCCAGTCTTTTCCTCTACGTATAAGGACTGTATTCCTATCGTGGGCATCTCCCCCTCATGACCTTATCTAAACCTGATTACCTCCTCAAAGCCCACCTTTAAATACACATTGGAGGTTAGGGCTTCAACATATGAATTTAGGGGGATATAAACACTAAGTCTATAGAAGTGCAAGAGGAAACAGACAATAATCACAATACGAGGATACTTACACCTCTGAGTGACAAATAGAACAGACAACAAATCAGTATGGACAGAGAAGATGTGAACAACATGATTGACACACTTGACGTCATCGCCTTTGCAATTGCTAAGACCAAAATCCCAACTTGTACTCGAATCTTCTCTTTTATTGTGGCCTTTCTCCCCTAACCAAAGTGGAGGCTGTTATACTACAAAGACATTTTTGTGTATTCTTTGGGATATGGAAAGTGTATTTCTGCAATGGCTGTGTCTGAACCACTCTACACAATAGAGTGAGGCACTAAAATGAATAATAATTGCATTCTCCAACTTGGTAGCTATAAAACCATATTTCTTTAAAGGTTGGGTTTGTTTCTAACTGCTTGATTTCCTCTTTTCCCATTTTTTGGCTGTTTTTTATTTTTTTCCTCACTCAATCCAACACCAGTTACTTTGGATACAGCCTTGCTGTCTTCTCCATTTGAATTTTGCTCTATCTTCTCCCCTCCCCACATCCCTTGTAACATTTGCTGATGAGAACTCTACCTGGTACCCAATTGTCATGCCCTGACTACCATTTTCTGCGCTCCTGGGAATCATAAAATATCCTTGGATTCTTCACAACAGACTGTTGAATTTGGAAATGTAGACTTTCTTTATTTTTGGGTTTTCCTTTCAGACTGCACTGCTCGGCCTTTGGGGCTTCATATTGTTTATTCTTGGAGACTTCCTGGAGCGTCAAAAATGGCTTAAAATGATTACTATGCTGTGCATTGGCATATATGACATTCAATCTCCCTACACTGAGCTGTATTTCAATGAGATTTGTGTAAAAGAATCAGAAACATATGGATTTCATCCTCCCTAACTACCTCTACTTTTTTTAAAAGCAGGGTCTTAGTATTTTGAGTTTCTCTGGACATAAAATGTTTGAAGCTGAATGAGCTACAGCAAATCAGAGTGAGAGAGACTTTCCCTTTCCTGGTGGCCATCTTGTCTCATATTATCCCAGTTAGTGATTATGTGTTTTGTTAATTTCTGTTCAACTTCTCTCTCTCTCTCTCTTGCCTCTAGGCTTTCCTTCCTTACTATAAGTCCCTAGTAACCCCCCTCTCTCCTATTTCTTTGTCCTAGAAATAGCCACCTCTTGGTCACTGCCCTGCCCTACCTGTGCTCACATCCTAGAGAGGTGAAAGGGGGATATAAAACAAGGAACACATTGTGGAAGTACCATGATAGAGAAGCATAAGAGGAACTTCGAGGAGAGAGCAACTTTGGGGGACATTTTGCATTTCCCTACCTTTTGTTTGCTTTCTTCATAAAAGTGCTCTCCATTGTACTTTGTTTGTTTGTTTACTTATTTTGCTCTGGTCTCCATTTCTGGTCTTTTCTCTTCCCACCTGAGTTTTCTACAGCCACACTGGCTCTTTCCAATTCCCCATTGTAAAAATTCTTTATCTCCATCTGGTGCTGCATATGCATGAGGGGTTTGGTGCTTTCCTCTCCTAGACTCTTATCCATTGTCCTGAATGGAATCCTCACAGTTGGAGCCTTTAGCTGCTCATAGGCTGCCTCAGTTTGGTGTAGGTCTCCAGAGAGCAGAGCTAGCTCCTGGTAGGGCATAAGCTGAGTGACTGCCTTGAGATATCCAATTGCACAGCACAGAATATGTGGCTATGAGTAGACAAGGCCGATGAAATTCTATCACAGTGTGGACTTAAAATGAAGTATTGAATGACATGAGTAAATAGATACCCATAACAGATACAGTCCATGGGACGGTCAGCAGCTCTGATTTATATTGCCCTCTCCTTCCCCAATAATTGCATTAACTTAGCCACCATGGTGCCAGTCATAAAATACAAGTTAGTAAGTATCTCTCTGAGCAGTTTTCCTTTAATTACCTCAGCGAGTGAGTGTCATTTTTGTTCACCCCTACCACAGATGAAGCGTTCTGCTAAGAGACAATGTGCTACTATCAGGTATGAATATGCCAAGCAAGACATGAGATCTTTGAAGGCCAGGAACGTTACAGATATGAACATAAGTTCAGGTGACCATTAAGCTCTTTTCTATCTCCACATCTCTTGGCTGCATCCGGCTCTTTCTCGTCCCATAATGAACCAGTTAAACATCTATGGATCAAGCGTTCTTATGGGAGAGCTCAAGAGGAGAGGCTGCTTCTGCAAATTTTCTATTATGTGATTCACAAAGTTAAAATTCAGGTAAAAATGAAGGACCAAATACATGGTACAAGAGAGGAGCTAAAGTACCCTTTAAAAAATTTTATTTTTAACATTTTACGTAGCAGTCATTAATATCCTGCTTAATTATTTGCCAGGCACTATTCTACATGTCCTGCAAATATTAATATGTGTAATTTTCATAACAATGCTTCAGTAGGGCTACTGCTATTATCCGTGACTGACAGATGAGAAAATTGAGGCACAACAAGATGAAGTGATCTGCACATGGTCACACATTTTAAGGGGCAGTGCCAGGATTTACACCTAGGCATACCAACTTCAGAATCCATGTTCTTTGCACTCTGCTATACTGCCAGGCATTGGGTAGAGATTGCAGATATATGGAGTATTTAAAAGCTTAGAAATTGAACGTAGAATTTAAATTCAAAAAGGAACCAGACCTATTCTAGAAGGCAACTGCCTCACAAAGATTATCTGTGAAATGGGGATAGTACTTATCATATAGGAAATTGTGATATTTAAATTAGTTAACCTTTTTAGCAAAGAGCCTAGCATTTGACAACACTATCCATTTTTCCCAAGGGGGGGAAAAGGCACACTGAGTACTGTATATATGCATTAATGGATGAATGGATGACTGGCTGGATAGATGATTAAATAGGCAACTGAACACAGGACCATATTTCCCAGATTCAAGGGGAGGGAAAAGACTCACCTATCACTGAGAGGAGTATCAAAGTCATACTGTTTGAGGAGGGTGTGAGATGGGAGTTGTGGCTGACCGCAGAATATTATCTGCCAAGCCAGGTTCTAGTCCCAGTTCTGCAAGTGAGCCAACAGATGTTTGGATTAGTCATTTGAAGGTCTCTCTGTGTTAGGTCATCCTGGTTATATACTTTTTCTAACGAGGTAACTATGTAATAAGTAGTGGGCATGTATTTTTGGCTCACTGCTGTCCAAAAGTGTTCCTCATTTGGGAGAACTCCCTATTGAACATGTCGAAATGGAAATCAGATCCTTATCTTCCACTGTTAAATCTGCTGTCAACCAAAGCGAGGGCACATGACCTAATCTCAATTAATGCAACTGCTTTTGGTCTTTGAAGCTTGATTGGGTGTCATTAAGACCTAGGGATAGATGGATATGGCCATATGACTTTGTCCTAGCAAAGGAATGCCCAGAAGTGTATGTATCTCCACGCGCATGAATGACCCTTATGTGCAAAGGAACTATATTTCCCTCTTATTTCTCCTTTTTCAAATAAAATGGAAAAAACAAACATTCCTCTACAGCATTAAATTCTCCATAAATCCTTTTAAATTATTTGGGAAGAGACATTTTCTTTAGTTCTTCTTGCATGGTGTTGGAAGAAATCTCTCTCTCTAGAGCCTTGATTTCATTTCAAACCTACAATGGAGATTAAAGACATAATTTTTTAAAACTCCTTTTGTTCACCAAATTAAACGATTGTTTACTTAATGGTTCACCTAAGTGTGCATGTGTATATACATCATATATATTCACAAATATTGTACTAGAAGTGCAAGTCCATTATTACTATTCAACATGGAGTTTTTTTCACTTGAGAGGAACGGTAATCCATTTCATTTGTTTAATACATTAAATTTCCAAAGCATGTTCTCATAATTCTCGAAAATATCTTAGGTAGACCTTATTGACTTCATTTTACAGATGAGAAAACTGAGACTCGAAGAGATTATTTTACTTGCACAAGGTTAGATAGGTCCTAAGTATCAGAACCAGGATATGAAACGATATCATCTGACTGTACTCCAATAGGTCATCAAAACTAGCTACGTGTTATTGTGCATTGGTTTTGGTGGTTATCCTTCAAAAATCCTCATCCTGATAAACAAAAACTTTAAAATCAAATCTCATAAAGGAGCTCAACATTTAACATTACATTTACTGGTCAGAAACTTCCTGGCTCACAACTAAAGATTTTTAAATGATGGAAAGAGAGCAGTTAACAGGTTGTGCTGTTCTCTTTGTCAGCCATAACTTTTCTCCTAAGTTTATAGTTATGGTTTGGCTTTGGAGTACAAAGCAGTAAAACTTAATTGGATAGAAGTCAGATCAAGGTCTTTTCAAGCTGGACATAATGTGAGTAACACAAATATAGATGAATCAACATTTAGAAAAAAATTTTGGTTACAAAGCCCCCAGTGGAAAACATAACTCGTAATTTATAAAATCTTCCCACATGAAGCATAGTTACTGTGACATACACAGGAACAGGCCCATAACTATTATTAATGGAAATGAAAACTATACCATAAAACTCGTATCTAGAGGCCCAAAGTATACTTCTGATACAATAAACCTATGCCCTACCCACCCCCCCCAATATTTGCACATCCCTCAGATTTTCTCTACTTTAGATCATAGGAAGAAATGACTCCCCCATGTAAAACCTCTTACTAAGTCACATTAAATACATTCAATTCAGCCTAATTTCCATTGTCTTATAAGTTGAAGCCTCCCTTTATTCTGATGGAATAATATCCATCATTCTGATACTTTCGTAATTTTTCAAAGTGCTACTTTGATATTATATTTCACCCCATGTTATTGTAATTGCGCACTCTCTCCCTATTTCTGAGTCAAAGCTGTCTTACCCCGGAAGTTGTAAATGTGCTGACTGTAGGTGTTTGTACAGTTATGTCCACTCCCTAATCCCTGGAACTTGTAAATATATTTCCTTAAAAGCAAAAAGGGAGGTTGCAGATGTAATTAAGCTAAACATTCTGAAATGAAGTTGTTCTGTATTATTTGAGTGGGCCCAATATATTTACAATATATGGTAAGTAGTGGCAGGAGGACATCTACAGAGAAGATCAGCAAGGATATGAAGGATTTGAAACCAACAGACCTATATAGAACACTCCATCTAACAATGACAAAATATACCGTTTTTTGACATGCACATGGAATATTCTCCAGGATAGACCATAAAGCCACAAAAAAGTCTCCATAAATTTAGAAAGATTGAAATCATACAAATATCTTTTCAAACCACAAAGGAAAAAAACTGGAAATCAATAACCTAGGAAAACTGGAAAATTCACAAATATATGGGAATAAAACAACACTATTAAGTTGACCAAAAAGGAAATCAAAAGGGAAATTAGAAAATACTTTGGGATGAATGAAAATGAATACACAACATACCAAAACTTACAAGATGCAGTAAAAGCCGTGCTCATAGGGAAATTTATAGCTGTAAATTCCTACAATAAAAAGGATCTCTCTCAAGTCAATTACCTAACTATACCTCAAAGGACTAGAAAACGAGCAAATTAAACCCAATGCTAGCAGAAGGAAGAAAATGATGAAAATTGGAGCAGAGATCATTGAAATATATTGTGGAAAAAATAGAACCAACAACATCCAAACTTGGTTCTTTGAAAAGATCAATAAATTTGACCAATCTTTAGCCAGACTAAGAAACATAGGAGATACAAATAACTAAAATCAGAAATAAAAGTGGGGACATTATTATTGACCTTACAGAAACAAAAGGGATTGTAAGAGAATACTATAAACAATTATAAGCCCACAAATTGGATAGCATCGATGAAATGGACAGATTCCTTAAAACACAGATTACCAAAATTAGTATTTCTGTTTCATGACAAAATAGAAAATCTGAACATATTTATAACAAGTAGTGAGATTAAATCAGTAATCAAAAGTCATTAAACAGGGGCACCTGGGTGGCTCAGTGGGTTAAGCATCCAACTTTTGATCTCAGCTCAGGTCTTGATCTCAGGGTTAGGAGTTCAAGCCCTGCATTGGACCCTGCACTGGGTGTGAAGTCTACTTTAAAAAAAAAAAAAAAAAAAGCCACTCAACAAATAATAGTCTAGGACCAGATGGCTTTACTGGTGAATTCTACCAAACATTTAAAGAATTAGCATCAATTCTTCTCAAAATCTTTGAAAGAAAGAAAGAAAGAAAGAAAGAAAGAAAGAAAGAAAGAAAGAA
>NC_064807.1:43570616-43642310 GCF_023721935.1 Panthera uncia
GAAAGAAAGAAAGAAAGAAAGAAAGAAAGAAAGAAAGAAAGAAAGAAAGAAAAGGAACACTTTCCAACTCATTCTATGAGACCAGCATTATCTGTTACCAAAGCCAAAGATATCTCTAGAAAAGAAAATTATAGATCAATATTTCTTATGATGACAGGTGCAAAAATCCTTAAAATATTAGCAAACCAAATTCAGCAACCTATAAAATGATTATAGTCAAAACCCAAGTGAGACTTATCCCAAGAATACCAGGTTGGCTTCATACATGAAAATCCTATAATATAATAAATACATTATTGTAGCATAATAAAAGACAAGACCCATGTGATCATCTACTAGATGGAGGAAAAGAATTTGACAAATCCAACATGCATTCATGACTAAAATCTCTCAGCAAACCAGGAATAGAAGGGAATTGCTTCGACTTCACAAAGGGCATCTATGAAAAATCTTTAACTGGGGCACCCAGGTGGCTCAGTCACTTAAGCATCTGACTCTTGATTACAGCTGAGGTCATAATCTCACATTTTGTGAGATTGAGCCCTGTGTCCAGCCACTCACTGATAGCAAGGAGCCTGCTTGGGATTCCCTCTCTCTCCCTCTTTCTCTGCCCCTCTGCCTCTCCCTCTAAATAAGTAAGTAAGTAAGTAAGTAAATAAATAAATAAATAAATAAACTTAAAAAAGAGAAGAAAAATCTTCAGCTAGCATCATACTTAATGAATAGAGACTGAAAGCTCTGTACTAAAGAAAAAACTGTACTAAAGAAATTCATGTAACCAGCTTGGAAAATAAGAAGTAAACTATTTATTTTCAAGTGATATGATCCTATATGTAGAAATCTTTAAAGAATACACACACACTCATACGCTCCGCAAAAGTACTAGAATAACTTTAAGCAAGGTCACAGAATGCACGAGCAATGTGCAAAACTCAGATGTATTTCTCCAGACTGGCAGCAAAGGGTCCAAAAGTAAATTTAAGAAAATAATTCTCACGAAGAATGAAACAGATTAAGATAGCTCATTATTTGTACGATGAAAACTACAAAGCATTGCTGAAAGTAATTACAAAATATGTCAACAAATGGAGAGTCGTTTCATGTTCAGCAATTAGAAGCTTCAAGAATCTTTTGTAGAAATTGAGAAGATAATACAAATGTATATGGAAATAAAGGGACCTAGAATAGTAAAATAGTTTTGAAAAGGAAAAGGTATCAATACCATGTGGTATCTGTAGAAAAATAGCCCTATGGATCTGTGGAAGAGAAGTGAATCCAGAAATAAACACTGATGTTTACGGCCAATTGATTTTAGCAAAGGCACCAAGACAACACAATGAGGAAAGGATAGTCTTTTCAACAAATGGTTGTACCAGCATTGTACACAAAAATTAATTAAAAATGGATCAAGATATCCATGTAAGAGCTAAAAGTATAAAATATCTAGAAAACATGGGTGAAAACCTTCATTACTTTTGGTTAAGCAAAGAGCTCTTAGATATGACCGTAAAAGCACAAGCCATAAGAGAGAAAATTAATAAATTGGACTTCATTAAAATTAGAGCTTTTGTGCTTCAAAAGACACCATTAGGAAAATGAAGGGATAAGTAAGTCATAAAGTAGGTGAAAATATTTGCAAATCATATATCTTTTTTTTTTTTAACGTTTATTTATTTTTGAGACAGAGAGAGACAAAGCATGAACAGGGGCGGGGCAGAGAGAGAAGGAGACACAGAATCAGAAGCATGCTCCAGGCTCTGAGCCATCAGCCCAGAGCCCGACGTGGGGCTCGAACTCACGGACCGCGAGATCGTGACCTGAGCTGAAGTCGGACGCTCAACCAACTGAGCCACCCAGGCGCCCCTGCAAATCATATATCTAATGAAGGACTTGTATTCAGAATACGTAAAGAACTCTCAATGCTCAACAAGAAAACAATTCAATTACAACATGAGCAAAACGGGAGTGCCTGGGTGGCTTAGTCAGTTAAGTATCCAAGTTTTGATTTCGGCTCAGGGTATGATCTCGTGGTTCATGAGTTCTAGCCCCTCATTGGGCTCTGTGCTGACAGCATGGAGCCTGCTTGGAATTCTCTCTCTCCTGGCTCCCTCTCTCTCTGTCCCTCCCCTGTTCTCTCTTTCTCTCCCCAAAATAAATATTTTTTAAAACTGAGCAAAATGGCATGGGAATGGCTAACACGTACATTAAAAAGTGTTCAATATTTGTGAGTCGTTAGAGAAATTAAAACAGTAGTTTAAAACAGCCACTAGAGTGGCTATCATTAAAAGGACAACATCAAGTGTTGTTAAGTATGTGAAGAGACGCATCTTCATGAATTGCTGGTGGAAATGCATATCTACTTTACAAAACAGTTTGGCAGTTTTTTAAGAAGTTACATAAACTCACCAAAGAACTTAGCCAACAATTCCACTCTTAAGAATCTACCAGAGAAATGAAAACATACGCACAAAGACTTGAACATAAATGTTCATAGAAGCATTACCATAAGAGCCCCGAACTGGAAACACTCTGAGTGTCTATCGGCCTGACGAGTGGATAAATAAATGTGGTCTATTCATACAGTGGAATATTATTCACAATCAAAAGGAATTAAATTATGATACATGGTAAAACATGGATGAACCTCAAACACATGGTAAATGAAAGAAACCAGATCCACAAGGATACACGCTGTGTGATTCCATTTAGATGAAATGTACAAAAATGCACACATTTATATGGACAGAAAGTTGATCAATGATTGCTGGGGCTGGAGATCTGTGAGTGGGCGTTGACTCCAAATAGGCTTGAGGAAAATGGAAAAATTCTAAAATCAGATTGTGCTAATCGTTGTAAAACTTTATAAATTTAGTAAAAAATCACTGAATTATGGCCTTACTTATGCTATATAAACTATATTCCAATAAAGATTTTTGTAAGTTGTTGGAGGAAAAATAAGTTAGCCAAGAGGTAGAAAAATCCACTAAGATTAAGCTGTTCTTTAATCACATAGCCTGCTGTGTTTACTTTTATTGTAGCACTTAATTATACTCTCTTCAAATCAGTCCCCTTATTCTCCGACTCACATTCCCCACTGGAAATGTAAACAGAAGCATAACCGATTAATATGCTAACTGTTCTTTTCTTCTCAGGACATTACTCCACATTAGGTCTTTAGGTGGAGTGTGTCTGTCTTGGCCAACTGACATCTCAAGCACCTGGCACTAAAGCCAGAAGGAGAAACCAGGAAGAGCCAGGAGACTGAGAGGAACAGAGGCACATCACACACATTGCTGAGAAGATGTGCTTTGCAGAGCTGTTCAATACACTGTAAGAAGCCAGTGTGAGAACACCACGGTGATGCCTGTTGGCCCTGCCGGTCAGCCCGGGGAGGGGAAGGGATACTAGCCTCCAAGAGAAGGAGTGAGGAGACAGAAGAAAATGTTGGCAAATATCCCTGTTATGCACAATTCCTGTTATTTCGAAAATGGTAGCCAATTGATGAGCTGCTAGAGTTATGGGAAGGCCATTTGCATTATCAGACAAACTGAAAACATTTTGTCCCCGGCCCTAAAACGTGAATCCTAGAAATTGACTATCACATTTCATAGCTTTGGGGGAAAACCAGAAAAAGAAAGATGGGAGCAGGTTTTTATAGAGGGAAGACCTCTGCCAGACCAGGTTACGGGAGCTTGGTTTCCACACAGACTGTAGGAGAGGTGTCTGAAACAGGCCTTATCCGCACAGGCTCTGGACCAGACAAAGGGTCTGCTCTGTGAATCAGTGTTTATTTGAACAGTGTGACGTTAGGACGGGTTCACATCTCATCCATATTTTTTCCTGTAAAAGGCAGAGGATACATAAGATGCTGGTCCTACGTGTGTGCAGGTGGATGTTTATGTGAGCTGAGCAGAGGAAGGAAAAGTGGGAGGTGATACTCTAAGGAGCTAACGGTTGTTCGGGGCCCACATGACAAGTCTTGTTCACCACTTTTCTTTCCTTTAGTCCCTCCAACAACTTTGTGGGATGGGCATTTTACCTACTTTAGGAATCAGGAACTAAGGCTCAAAACTCTGTCCTACCTATAAAATACATAACGTTATACATTAGATACAGGCAAGAGCTTAAGGCTCAAAATTTTGAGAGACCGGTGTCACATATTTAGTAAATGGCACAGCTGATATTTAAATTCAGGTCCATGTGAGCCCTGAGCCCCTGTTCCATTATACCACACTGTCCATTCAGGTTTGGGTGGTTTAAAAAAATGTTCAGCCTTTCAACTTAGGCTCTCTGATTTCTTGTTTCTGGATGATAATAAGCCAGCCAAAAGTCCTCCTGGGAATTCTTTCCTCCCCTAGGGCAAGAAGAATAGAAAAAAACGCCACAGTGCCCTTGAAGCTTCCCTAACAATCACAACTATAAAGGCTGGAGTCAATGCTGAGAGGATATTATTAACAAATGGCTTAAGCAAAACCTTCAGAGGGCTCGCAGCCACCCACACTATTTGCAAAATCTTAGGGAAGAAACCTGATCCAGAAAGTGGCTGGAAAGAAACAAACCCCGGTATCAGAAGCATAAAAGGAGGAGGATCGTTTGCCTTTCGACAACTTGTTTTATCATGAACAATAAAAGTGTTAGGGAAGAAAGATCACAGGATGAAAAGGAGAGAATTAGAAATGGGGAAACGAGAAATTAAGAAGTTGGCTTAATGCATATCTTCTGAATTATTCAACTGCTAAAAAGCTGACAGATTTCTTTTGACACTTGACTGTCTCACTCCGAGTCTGTATCCATATTCCACTTTTTAAGGGCCTACTTTAAGAGAATTGTGTCCATCTGCACAGACCAGTTTGTGACATATTTATCTTTCCTTGCAGAATGTAGACATAAAACATTTATAGAACACAGGTATTAATTAAATGGTATTTTAGTTTAGAAAAGTTGCTCGGCTTTAAGAGGACTCCCAGGGGTGAATCTTTTGGTACAAGAAATATTCTTTTAGAAATTAAAATAGCTCATACTCACTCGCTCCTCCTCTCCCCCATTACTTAGTACTTTTGAACTTCAAAGTTTCTAAAAATGTGTTAAACTCTTACTTGAGGCAACAGGTATGACTCGAGTCCCTTGAAATTATAACCTCAAAGTCTAGGTCCCCACATGCCAAGGGAAATAAGACATTAAGGAAATTATTCACATAATTCCAACCCAGTTAACGCACTCACCTGAAACATACCAGTAATAAAAGTAGTACAGGAAAAGTCTACAGTTTGGAGGTTTCAGGAAATAATTTGTTCTAGAAAGCTGTATTTTCCATTTACTGAAAGTGTTCCTTTTATTAAACACCCAGACATTGTTATTTTAAATTTTAACTGGTTTTAAGATCTTTTTCAAATATATCATACATTGCTTTGCCTTCTTAGCTAGCTATAATGTGTTCTATTAATACTTTCAAAAAGGACTTCAGAGAAGGATTAAACTATATTCTAAACATAACTTGAGCCCTTTTTGATGTCCCAGGGTCTTCGTATCAAACACGAGTGACAGTATGAGGCTATAATGAGGCAATGCCCTTGGGAGGATAAGCCTGATTAGTCCTCTTGTTCTGTGGTGGCCATATCCTCCTGTGTTGTTTTAAGCCATGCGTCTGTTTTTTTATGTCTCTTCCCTGGCTGCCAAGCTGTCGCATTTTGTTCATGTGACAAGGCTACCTCCAATGGTCCCCTCCTTCTCACAAAGTATTACTGCTAATATCACAAGCTTGGAAACCATTTAATGACCCATTAGAATAAAAAGGTGCTAAGTAAGGGCTTAAGAGAGGTTCTGCTAGGAATAACACACAAGCATGTGAGAGCTTTTCTAATGTGTAGCTCAGCAACCAGAAAAAAAGCAGGTTGACATAGCTTTCCCTGAGTGGAGGTGACAGATGAACTGCAGGACACAGTATTTGGGATATACTCATACTCAAAAACTGTTTGCTAGAATTCAAATTTCACTGAACATTCTGTATTTCTGTGCATTGAATTTGTTAACTCCAAGAGGCACTGCTTACCAAGAGCCTCCAGGCTCTTGACTGCAATGGTTAAGTGGAGTTGACCCCAACCAGATGACTCTCAAAGAATTCTTTAATTCTAGACATTATGGCAACAAAAATATTCCTTGAGAGATGACTGACATCACACACTCTAAAAAGAACCATATGGTCTCTCCTATTTATCTAATGTATAAAAATGTATCAATAAACTATAAAGATCACTCATCAGGGTGCTGGTATGGAGCCTCAGTTTCTGTTTGCGATATAGTACTCACTCTACATGGCCAAAGAAAGAGCCTGGGGGCTAGGCTGGATCTTGTTTTTCTAGATTTTGCTGATGTTCCTGTGCCTATGTTGTCTATGGTTGGGGATTCCTATAACTTGAAACTATTTAAAGAGTAGTCTTAGTTCTGCTAAGGTAACTATTTAAAGTGACTTCAATAAATCCATCTTCAAGCGTTGATTTTTCTGGGATATTTAATCTCCTGGACCATATGTTGCAAAATGACCATTAGAACTTACATTTTTACTTGGGACAGCTTAACAAAGGAGCCGAGAAAATATAGTGGGGAACTGATAGTCTCTTCAATAAATGATGCTGGAAAAGCTGGATAGCCACATGCAAAAGATTCAAACTGGACTCTAAACTCATACCATACATAAAAATCAACTCAAAACGCTTGAAACATTTGAACATAAGACCTGAAACCATAAAACTCCTAGAAGAAAGCATAGGAGATAAGCTCTTTGACATCAGTCTTGGCAATGATAAAGCAAAGGCAACATCACTGGCACGCCAAGTTTATCCATGCATCCCTTATATCCATGTATCCTTTTCATATCCCTTCCAAAGTAATCATTATTCTGGTTTCTTTGGTAATAATTTCTTTTCTTTCTTTTATATTTTTACCACCTACACATGTATCCCCAAAGAACACAGTTCAGTTACCTTATTTTTTTTTTACATATCTAGAAATAGGATTGTACTGTATGCATTATTCTTTACTTTTCCACTCAACGTCATATTTACAGGATTCATCCATATCGCTCTGTATAACTGAAGGGTTTTTTCTCATAATTGACTCTTTATGCCTCTCTTCCACTGGACTCTCAGCATCATGTCCCTTCTGTGCACCATGAATTTCCCACCACTTCTTAGAATGTGCTCAAAAAATATTTTTGTGAAAACGCAAACCACCTACACCCACACAGGTTACTGTCCACATTAATGTAACTTTACCAGTCTTACTCAATATTATTTCATTATTTCAGGAAAACCTTGCCCAGGAAGATAAAAGTTGCAAATAATTTTATTTTGCACTTCAGAGACTTCTTTTTAAAAATCATTGGAATAAACATTGAACTCTCCACTTCTTCAACAGATAGCATCAAGCAACTGAAACGACTACGTATTCTCCAAGCTCCTTTGAGCCCTTGCCTCTATCGGCTTTGCCTGCCTGTGTCCACCAGTGCTAGACTCTTATATCACAATCCTCACTCAGCCTTAATCATGCGTCTACACTGAACGACCTGCCTTAAACCAGACTTGAACACTCCATCAATATCCTGATTTTGCCCTCTGCCCTCTGAGGTGCACTAAAATTCCATCAAGATAGTGGGTGACGATTGTACAAGTACTTGCTCTGTGACAATTACCCTTACCATGGTAAGAATGAACTCAGTTTTGTATTACCAACAGGTGGTGTTGATGATATTTTCAGGTGGCCGTCACTGTACATTTGATTGACCTTGTAAAGGAACCAAAGAAACCACAGGCAGCATACTCAGGTTGGAGAGCGACTGTGCCCTGGCACCACACTGCATGCCGGCTAACTGCTCACGCATCTAGCACCCTGCAGAGAATACCAAAGGGGCAAAGCTTTCCAAGGAAATAAAATTATCAAAGCCTGCTATTTAAAGACTCTACTTTATGCAAAAACATCAGGAACGTCTAAGAATAGCTCCTCAGAAGAGGATAGTAATGATTCTCAGTAACTCTCGAAGGACTTACAAATAGACCTTCAAAATAAGACTGCTTTGCCCGTGCTTACGCTTTCTAAGAAAAAGGAGAGTACTCTCAGGGCGTCTGGACAATTATGTTTTGTGGCCAACAAGCTCATGAATGCCTCAAACACCAGTGTGTTCCACTAGTTAGAAGAGAGAGAGGGTCCAGAGTTTCTAACCATTGCCATCGTTACCATCGCTGTTGCCTCGCCCTCAGCTCCAAGGGTCATCTCGGGACAAAACAACAGTGCAATGGATGAGACCTTTGGGGACCTTCCCTGTGAGGTGGACACCCATGTCCCAGTTCTCAGAGCCTGTGAATATTACTTTATATGGCAAAAGGGCCTTTGAAGATATGATTGTTAGGGACTGAGATATGGAGATTATCCCGGATTATCTAGCCGGCCCCCGATGCAATCGCAGTAATCCTTAGAAGAGGAAGAGTTGGAGTCCAAGGAGAAGGTGGTGTGATGGTAGAAGAAGAGACTGGAGTGTTAGCCTTTGAAGATGGAGGGAGGGGCCACAAACCAAGGAATGCAAAAAGCTGAAGGAGGCAAGGAGACACATGCTCCCCTCAGAGCTTTCAAAGAGCAGCAGCCCTAGTAACATCTTCTCTGTAGCCCAGTGACACGGAGTTTTGGACTTCTGACTTCCAGAACTGTACGAATGAAGCTGTCGTGGTGGAAGCCACTAACTTTGTGGCAATTTGTTATGGCAGCTGGAGGAAACGAATACAGACAGAGACATTACACACAATCCCACTAACTAAATTAATGTATTCATTTTGGATTGTTATATAACAAATGATCACAAATGTGATGATGTAGAATGACACACATTCCGTTATCTTGGTTTTCATAGATCAGTTCAGGCATGACTTAGCTGGGTCCTCTGTTCAGGGTCTCACAAAGCTGCAATCAAGGTGTTGGCTAAGGTGAGGGATCCCATCTGTGGCTTGGGCTGCTCTTCCAAGCTCGTGTGGTCGCTGGCTCGTGGGGTCATTTTCTTGCCACTGGAGAACTCATGGTGCCTTGGAGAGAGTCTCTGTTTCTTCCATATCTGACCTCTAGACCCTCTTATAAAGGATTCATCTGCTTAAACTGGGCTTACGCAGGATAATCTCCTCTTTGATTAATTCAAGTCAACTGACTTGGGACTTTTTTTATTTTTAATTAAAAAAAAAAATTTTTTTTTGAGAGAGAGACAGAGTGTGAATCGGGGAGAGTCAGAGAGAGAGGGAGACAGAATCTGAAGCAGGATCCAGGCTCCGATCTGTCAGCCCAGAGCCTGACAAGGGGCTCAAACTCACAAACCCTGTGATCATGACCTGAGCTAAAGTCAGACACTTAACTGACTGAGCCACCCAGGTGCCCCATGACTTGGGACTTTAAAAAAAAAAAGTTTATTGGGGAGCCTGGGTGGCTCAGTTGGTTAAGCTTCCAACTTTGGCTCAGGTCACGATTTCGAGGTCTGTGGTCTCAAACCCCGCATTGGGCTCTGTGTTGACAGCTCAGAGCCTGGAGCCTGCTTAGGATTCTGTGTCTCCCCCTCTCTCTGTGCCCCCTCCCTCACTCACACTCTGTCTCTCAAAAATGAATGTTAAAAAAAATTTTTTAATGTTATTTATTTATTTTGAGTGTGTGAGTAGGGGAGGGGAAGAAAGAGAGGGAGAGAGAATCCCAAACAGGGTCTACACTGTCAGCACAAAGCCCAACTCTGGGTCCACTCCATCTCACAACCTTGAGATCATGACCTGAGCTGAAATCCAGAGTCAGATGCTTAACTGACTGAGCCACGCAGGCGCCCCATGATTTACCATTCTAGTCTCAGATCCTGCCCACACTCAAGGGAGGAGATTCACAGGGTGTGAACACACAGGGTGTGAACATCAGCTGGTGGGGATATTGGGGGCCAGCTTAGAATTCAGCCTCCCACAGACACATAAAAAGGCATTTATTATATTTAATGTACTATTTTAACATTTTAGTGGATGTTAATATATATTTAACTTGTATAACTTTAGTGAAAGGTTTTATTCACCAATCTTATTTTTTCCTTAACGTCTTAGGCTCCTCAACTAAAATCCTCATATTTCTAGGATTTGAAGAAAATCTAACCCTGGCAATAGAGGAAGTTACTTTTCTAGATACAAATATATGTTTGGTGTGTATGTATATATACATAATACCAAAAAAATTTAAATATATATATCCTTACGCTGGCGGTTATTCTGTTTTCTTGATTAGGAATCCTGGTCAGTGAAAAACAAATTGACTGGCCTAGAACAATGAAACAAATGAGTCGGTGAAGGCCTGGGATCAAAATCCAGGTCTCGACAATTCTTGTTTCAAGTTTTACTCACTGTGCCATAATATAATCAGTGTTTGCTTCTCAGAAAACACATTATGAGCTCAGTATTAGAATTCAGATTTATATGCTATTGATGGCAATAATTTCGCAGGACACTATAATACAAGTCCTCACAAATGCTGGCATTTTCCTTTCACACCCCTAGGGAAGCTTTAATCTTCCAACATTATCAATTAAGCGCTAATACTGTGTTCTTTATTGCCTTGTGTGTGTGTTTAAGAAATTGACATGGCCTCATTGCTCAATGCACACATACTATTTATAAGGTTCATGTCCTTGCCATTTAATCATGGAGTCCAATAATTTATTATTCTTTTCATTTAGAACAATTAATGGTTTTGTTAGCAATCATTTTACAGCTACAGTTTGGCAGTCCTGATTAAGTCATGCCCAGTGACCTAATGAAAATAATCAGAAAGAAATAAGAATGAGGCGGGGTGGGGGTGGGGGTGGGGGTGGGGGTGGGTGGAGAAAACTCCTATCTTTCTTTTGTAGTCCCATCATTCAGAGCTTTTTCTGGTAGAAGCCACAGGTCAGTGTAGATCCAAGTTTTTATCTAATGTGCTGACCCGTAAGTCCCAGAAGAGATCTGATAGGGTTAGAATACTCTCTAGCATTCCATACTGCAAAGAATACTTCTATTTTTTTTTTCTTCTCATTTGCCTTCTCCTGGAAATCAGAATTTCTAATACGGCGGACACAACTCTAGGGGCTCCAACTCTTCTAGCTCCAACTCTGCCTCTAACAAGTTATGTGATTTTAGCAAGTAACTCTGGGCCTTGGTTTTACACCTAAGAAATAACAGAAGATTTGTAAGCTCCATCCAGCTCTAAAATTCTATGATTCTCAATTGAACTAAATCCAAATGAAATTCAGTATCTTTATTATGAAACATTATTTTGCATCAATACTTGGGTATTACTACTTTTATTGCTTTTTAATAGCTTGGAAACAACCATATTAACGATAACAGCAAAGTAGAAATGAAATAGGGAGCAGATATAATGATAAAACTGCTGTCTAATGAGCACTTAGTATGTGCCTGGCACCATGCCAAAATGCTTTACACATTTTATTTGATCCTGAGGACAATGTTCTAATAGGATGATTACCTCCATCTCACAGATGAGGAACTGGAGGCTTAGAATGGTTAGGTGTCCTCCCCCCAAGGTCGTGTTGCTAAGCTCATCAGCAGCAGAGCTCAAATTTGAACCTACACCACTGGAGTCCAGAGACCGTGCCTTAGTCTTTCCTATCACTACCTGCTCTTTCCCTGTGTAATGGTCAATCACGCCCAACCTTGCCCCACTGTGGGGTTACCCAAGCTGGCAGGGTCCGCTGTGCCTCACTCTCTTCCTTCCACGCCTTCTTTGGAAGACATTGATGAGAGATCGAATGGCTTGTGGGTGTGGGCTCATTCCTTTCTGCTTTCAAATATTCTACGTCACAGGGCCTCTGCCTGTCTTGTCAGCTTTCCCATGGCTTTAAGAATCAGGGGGAGGTGAAAGGTGGATCTTCTTCTGGACAATCTAGAGGACCTCTTGCATTACTGCCTTCCAAAATACTCGTCTTTACTAACATGGACCTGCCGGCAGAAATTGACCTATGTTTTTCCCATTCTTAAAGAAATTATTGTAAAACTAATATGTGACACGTAAAAATTTAAGACCGATCAAAAGAGTAAAAGTAAAAAGTTAGAGCCCCCTAGAATTTAATAGTTGGGTGAACATTAGAAATCATTTTTATTTCCTAGATGATAAAAAAAGAGTCAGTGAGTTTGTAGAAGTCGCTCAGCTACTGAGTGTGGTAGGGAATAGAACTGACACCCAGTTTCTTGACTCTCTTGGTTTGCTGTTTTATCTATCACTGGGGGGTTCGGATCTAAAAAGAACACCAGACACATGAAGGGAGAGTGCCACGTAAGGACCAGGGCAGAGATTGAGGAGGGCAGACTTGGCAACTGCAGGCCAAAGAATGCCCAAGAAGGCCAGGAAAGCGCCAGAAGCTAGGAAGAGGCAAAGAAGGATCCTCCTCTATAGCTTCAAAGGGAGCTTGGTCCTGCTGACACCTTGATTTTGGACTTCCAGCCCCAGAGCTGTGAGAAAAGAAGAGTTTCTATAGTTTTGCACCACCCAGCTTGTTTTGACAGGAATTAACAACTACTTTCACTAGGAAATTAACATACTTATCGATTTAAAGTAATAATTATTGCTGCCTCTTGGGTATAATTTGCAGTAGATGTGGCAGGAGGACAGAGCAGACTATGCCAAAAGCCTGGCCATTGAAAGTAAAATACCCAGAGTTCAAAAAAACGGGAAGAACACACCCATGCAACTACCTTCCCAAATGTAAACATGCTTAGCAGGGTTGTTTTTTGTTTTTTGTTGGTGGTGATGGTGGTGGGTTTTTTGTTTTTTGTTTTTTGTTGGTGGTGGTGATGGTGGGTTTTTTGTTTTTTGTTTTTGTTTGGTTTTTTTTTTTTTGCATAAGCCTTCCTGCAATTTTCTGTATAAATATACATATGCTTATTCTTTTAACACCAGTGGGATTATACTATTCTGTTTTGCCACTTATTTTCTCCCCTTAGCATATCATGGATTTATTGCGCATTGGCCACAAAGAGACGGGCCTCATCTTTGGATGGATACAATAGTTTCATTGTTTGGCTCTACACAATGTATTTAACCATTATAGAAGGACCTTCGTTTGTTTCTGGTGTTTTGCTACTTTAAACACTGGTAGGATGACCCCAGTGTACACATAGTTTTGTGTATTTGGCAAATACATCTTGGGATAAATTCCTAGAAATAGAACCTGTAGGGGCGCCTAGGTGGCTCAGTCTGTTAAGTGTCCGACTTAGGCTCAGGTCATGATCTCGTGGCTTGTGAATTCGAGCCCCAGGTTGGGCTCTGTGCTGACAGCTCGGAGCCTGGAGCCGGTTTCAGATTCTGTGTCTCCCTCTCTCTTTGCCCCTCCCCTCCTTGCACTCTGTCTCTCTCTCAAAAATGAATAAACATTAAAAAATTAAAAAAAAAAAAAAAAAAAAAAAGAATTAGGACCTGTAGGTCAAAGAGCATGTGTGTTGCTCAATTACTTTCCCAAAGGACTGCACCCAGTTTAACCTCTCAGGTTTTGAGAGAACCCACATCACGGGCCATACCATATGAGGTACAGTCAAAAACTTTACTCACTACTGGACAATATGTTTCATATTCCTCAGATGTTATTGGGTGTCGGTGGGGAGAGAAACCTTCTATGCCAGGAATTATGACCCAATCTCAAATAAAAATTCTAATCCATGTTATTTCTCTCATCTAAGGGAAAAATAGCTTTCCCAGATAGATTATGTTGAGCTTGGTTCCTGAACCCTGACATGTACTGTTGGGTTAATCCCAGCCATCCCTCATCACCTTTCAGGGGATTCTCACTGTGACCTGAAAAATATTTTGACTTTCCAAATCCTGGCTTGATGACTTGAGTGAATTTCATGCTGCTCCATTAATCTTATGTCAGATAAATTTGTCTGTAGCACATTATACCTTAGGTCTCTTTCCCAGTTGACTCAGATTTTATTTAGCGATTGTTTGACATTGATTGACAACATTCCAGGAAACAAAGATACAAACTTGATACCCTCAACCAGAGGGCCTGCCCGAGCAGGCTGCTGTATTTATTTGGGACAGCTTGCCTCTTATTAACCCCGATTTTGTATTTGTGCACATTGGCTTCTCAGCACATGGCAGATCCAGGTCCTGAAAATCTCCGTTTTTGGCTAATTCCTCTTCCAGCAAAGTCGGGTGGAAAGAGTATATTGGAGGGACCCACACAGCCTCCTTCTTCTCTCAGTTTATTGGCCGTCGGCTCGCAGAGCTCTGTGACTGACGCCCGAGGCAGCAGATTTGCTTTCTCCAGATCCACCATTCTTGTGGCCCCCTCGCCAGCCCACGATCCCACCATTGCCCGTGCTCCGCCATGGCTTCTCTCTGCATGACCGGTCCAGTGCACCATCACCAGCTGGCTGCCTGTCAGCAGTGTGAGATGTAAATGTCCCTGGGCTTCCAGCCCCTCTTTCACCATTTCTTGACATTTTTGCTGTAATCTGGAACATGCTTTGATTCCCCACCTCTATTTCCCACGATGGGGACAGTGTGGGGGGGGGGGGGGGGGGGGGGGGAGGGGGGGTGTTGCAGACTGTCTCTTGGGATGGATTTTAAATTCCTTATAAGAACAAATTAAGAATTTTATGTTAGGGGGCGCCTGGGTGGCTCAGTCTGTCAAGTGTCCAACTTCAGCTCAGGTCATGATCTCACAGTGTATAAGTTCAAGCCCCACGTCGGTCTCTGTGCTGACAGCTCAGAGCCTGGAGTCTGCTTCGGATTCGGTGTCTCCCTCTCTCTCTGCTCCTCCCCACCTCACACCCTGTCTCTCTCCCTCTCTAAAATAAGTAAATATTTAAAAAATTAAAAAAAATTTCATGGTATGTATATTTTGCCACAGTAAACAGCAAAACAAGAGGAAAAAATAACACTAACAACCAAAAACAAATCAAAAGCTGCGAGCATTCCACTACTTTCTTTCCCAAAAAGCCACCGAAATCAGGTCTTTGATCCAAATGGTATCTCTCCGTTCTGCATTATTACGTGTCTTAGTAGAGAAACAGGAGGGCAATCGTACCCTTCTTTGGCACGACTTTTCTGATTTCCGGGGTGCTGGCTGGCTAAGCTGGGGATATTAAGCATAGCCTCTTGCCGGTCTCCCTTGGGCAGCACATGATTAAGCCGTGGATTTCAACTCCTGAAACTTTTGTCTCATGGTTCCAGTAGAGCTCTGGATATTTCCACCTCTGGATTGCCTCTAACCTCCCCTCCCACGGTACTTTGTGCCATCCGGGAGCACACACAGTCAGGTGGGAAGTGGGATACACAAAGCACAGTGCCCACATCTTTCATTTTCACGAGCTTCTCAGCCTAGCTGCTCACTCTTTGGGGCCACAGGGGAGGCTGCTTCATCTCTGATTCCCTCTTCCCAGCAGCTCTGCAGCCCCTCACACCTGACCTAGCTCAACTGGCAGGAACCATCCAAGTCTGGGCAGGATCTGGGCAGGGAATGACAGAGAAGTAAAAAAAAAAAAAAAGAAGTGAGAAATGAGACAGAGGGTCCCAAACTGGATGGGAGTAAAAACACAGAAGCAGAAAGAATCACGGGCAACGATTCTGATCCCATGCAATGCGACCTGATTACCGCACCTTCTCACAAGCTGTATTAGAGATGCATTAGCAGCTGAATTGCCATTCACTCGAGTCTGCCAGTGTCTGGAAATCATTTTAAATACCTTTTAGTAGCATTTAGATTATTTTATGATAACACAGTACCCATTGAAAGGATTATTAAGCTCTTATTTGCAGTGGCCTGGGAAAAAAAAATAATAAAACTTATCTCTTCGAAAGATGACTCCCACAATTGCCCCTTCAGCAATTATTAATTTAGGACCGTCTCTGCCTACATTAGAACCCGAGATAAATTGGCATATGCTAATTCGGGGCTCTGCTGTGGGTTGCTCCTTTAGGAGTCCAGGCTCTCATTACCTACCGGTTGATGCACAGGATCCTGGAC
The DNA here is from genome assembly GCF_023721935.1 of Panthera uncia. NCBI lineage: Eukaryota > Metazoa > Chordata > Mammalia > Carnivora > Felidae > Panthera > Panthera uncia. Next base: position 43,586,635 of record NC_064807.1, read on the forward strand.
TCCATTTCCTTCAGTCTGGTGTCGCTGTTATATTGTCTGCTCTGAGCCAGAGAAACTTCTTTTCCTTTCCTTATACCTGTTGCTCCTCTGATAATGGGTTTCCAGAGCAATATTGCAAATAATAAGCCAATGGTCGGAGCTCGCTTGTTTGCCTCCAAAAATAATACCTCATTAGGCAGCAGATCTCAGCTCCTCACTGTGGAACAGGGAGGTTTTTATAAAAAGCCACACATTTCATGGCTCACCGAAGCCCATCACTCACTCGAGGAAGATAATGTTGCCAGGTTAAACCTGGTGAGCTTCTCAGCAAGCACCTGAAAGGTGAAATAAGTTGGTGCTGTGCTAGAGTCGATGTGGCTTGGTTTGGGAGGGCCAGTGTTGTCCATTTCTTCCCGACTCCAGGTTCAATGACCTGATGTCAGGTAGGTAGCCTGTAATTGGCCAGGAGGCTTTGGGAAACACCACAAATCAGAATTTCCTCCCTGCCTCCCATCCTCTGTCTCTGCCTTTTCTGGTTTTCATAGAGCTGATTATTACACATAGGCCACACTCTCTCACCTCATTGGACGCTCGGAGTGAAACAGTTCCCCAGACACGGCTGGGTAGAAACCAAGACTCATTCATTGCTGGTCGCTCATCACGAAAGTGGGCTGGCCTGTTCTCCCAGTAGCACCACCTCTGACACCAGGCTCATTACTTCTATGCAACTCATTCAATCCAATACCTCCAACTCCAGCTTCTCACATATTCCCTTGGATCGTAACCAAGAAACTTCGGGAGCGAAAGTACCATGAGCCTGATTATACTTGGTTTTGAAAGGGAAAATAATTCTTCTTTTCAGTAATTTGGTTTGAGGTTGGGTGCATAGTTTAGGGTTTTGCAGGCTAGAGGAGAATGGGAAAGGATCGCTTCTGTTATTACATCTATTGTTTTCCTAAAACACTGAAAGCCAGACAGGTCCCAACGTCTGTTTTTAATTCCTTCAGCTTAAGGCTTTAATTATCATTGAATCAAAATTTCATTATTTAAACTCTTATTATATTCTATGTGAAAGAGAAAGGGTTTCACGGGGGATGAAAAATATAGAGGAAAGAGGGTGCGTGAAAATGGAGCTCCCAAATCAAAATTCTCTCACTTTCTCATTATTTCTGGAACTAGCCTAGACTGTAACAGCATTGTTTAAGTAATATTTTAATTACACAAGCACAGTGTTCAAAAATACTTACGTCGCACAAAGAGTACAAAATGAAAAGTAATATTTCCCACGCATGCAGCTCTCCCACCGTTCACAGTTAACTAATGGCAAAATGGTATCATGTACCTTTCCAATTTAAAATAGTATATTTGAGCACTAAACATACTGTTGCATTTGGTTATTAAATATCCGTCATAAACTCACCACAGTTTCAATATTTTCCCCAAATATGCTTTTACTCAGACATACGGACATCAAACAATGCCCATTGATATTAAAATCCTGGCTAGTTTGCTGCATTAATTACAAAAACCTGTGGTTTTGCTGCTTTCCCCTTGGAACATTTTTTCAACTTAACCTGAATACGGTAGAGAAAATGCATAGGAAGTGAGAATCCAGAGCTGGCTTAGCTTCCGCTGGCAGCATTTTCTGCCCTGAAAGATCCATGACCCCAGAAGAGGGCACCCTGCCCACTCCTTCAGGTCCTCCTGCCTCAGAGCTCACAGGACATACTCAAACCAGAGTCCACCCCTGCCCCTCCCTCTCACAGCAGAGTAAAGGACCCTTTGGTGGAGTCAAATCCATTTTAAAAATCTCATAAAATGTTCACGACGGCAGCCCTCTGATGTCTCCTCTCTAGCATATCAATGGCCCAGATTTCCTGGCTCTTGTCCTCAAATACAAATCCCTGTTTGGTTTATTGGACCACATCGCCCATGTTGCCAGGCAGGGCATCTGCTTCTGGGCCTCTCACCTCCGTTTCCCAGTGCCTTGAAGCTTCAGATTCACCACGCAATTCACACTGAGCCCCCAGCCTCCAGTCCTAATTCCTGCCTTGCGATCGCCTCTCTTTCTGATTTCCAACCGGAGGGGAGAATGAATCCTGACTCTGTTAGAGTGGACTCTGCCTCATTCACTGGCTTAGCCATGGGCTTCAGAGCAGTTTCCTTGTCAGGAGAAGTGGGTGTGCCCAAGCCCCTCCAGAAAGTCTGCTCTGTGGCTGGGGGAACTCCCCTCGTTGGTATTGTTTCCATTGTTAGGGTCTTGTTCTTATCTCAGTAGCAAGCGGCTATTTCCAGGCCCCTAGCCTTTGCTCTCCTATTTCCCCTTCCTGTTTTGTGTCTCTCAGCTTCCTTGAGCCTGGACAGCCCTAACCTATTTGAGAAAAGTATTATGTTAATCTTTTGCTCATGCCTCTGAGCGCCTCATCCCAGAACATCATGGAGCAAGCAATTGAGAAGACACTCACAGGGGTTGTGGTTGCTATGCAGTATCCTAGTCTTGAGTCCAGCTTGCAGGTTATTTGAGTACTTGACTTATAGCACCCCCCCCATATACTTCTAATATACACTCTTTTCTAGAATGATGATGCAAGAGAATGGCCACCTTCCTGAATAAAATACAGCTCAAGTCCTCCAAGGGTAGTTGTGAAGTTTAAATTTCCCACATGTGAAATGATGGCTATATATACATATATATATTATATATATATACATACATATATATATATACACATATATATATATATATATATAATATATATATATATATATAATACTGATTTGCACTGTCTCTCTGCCTCCCCATCATGTCAATCTAAGGATTGGAAGTTAGAGAGCCCCTGGTTCATTGTGGTCCCAAATGTGGACATTCATTCATTTAATAAATATTTATTGAACCCCTACCATATGCCAAACATTGTTCTAAATGCTGGTGATATCAAGGAAGATTCTTGATCGTCTCCAGCTTCCCGATATTACAACTGGAACAAGAATGGAATGTTTACGTAAGAATAGATGTTAATTACAGGAACATAAATAGAGAACCCAAGAAATTGAAATTATTTGGTTTACAAGATACACTTGATCTCCGGGGCTCATATATCAGGCCACATGTGAAATCTCAGCCTCAAAATCAGACTCACCACTCAGGAAACCATTTACATAAATCTACCCCAAAGCATAGACCCTACTGCTCAAGTCTCAAAGAGAGATAACATTTCCTCTCCCTACTGCTTAAAGCCTGTCTTGTTCTGTAGGAGGCAAAGCTGATATAAAATCATCATGTATTTTTTGGACGCTCTGTAGTCTGCCTTTCTCTCCTTTCTGCTTGATCTAAGAAAGATTTTTTTTTTTTTTTTGTAATATGTTGACTTACCACTTCTAGTATTTTTCTTTCAACTTCTACTTGTATTTGTACACCTGTTTTTATTGTGTTTATTTTAATACATAATATATTTGGTTCATAGAGGTTTAGGGCAATAGTTCCTTCCTTGTAGAATGAAACCACGGCCAGTAAAAATAGCTGTCTTTGTTCTGTTTAATGATTTCTGATGTGAATTATACTTTGATAACATTTTGATTTTTGTTTCCTTTATATTTTCAGATTTTTAAATATGTTTATGCATTCTTTTTATCTTTTTTGAGTCACTTTTTTTAGATATGTCTCTTTAAAATAGAATGTAAATGAATTTTGTTTTTTGATCTCCATGAACTCTTTGCTTTTTAGCAGGGAGCATAATGTATTTACCAAAAATATGTAAGACATCTTGAGGTACAAACCGTATCTCTCAAAATTTCTATTGCTCTATGATAGTCTCACATTTAGTATTACAGAGGCAAGCTGGTGTTTTTGTTACTCCTTTGCAAAATTCTATTTTTATCTGTTTGGATGTTTAGAGAGCAGGGGTTCAGAAAGTGTGGTCTGTGGCCTCACAAGGGTCCCTGAGACACTTCAGGGAGTCCATGAGCTCAAAACAATTTTTGTAATCTTACTAAGATATTATTTTCTTTTACAGTGTCTATTCATTGATAAGGAGGGGAACACATAAGTCACTTCTGCAGCAGATCTAAGTCTGACGAGAATCTTGAGGGGGAGAAAAACCACTTGGGCAATTGTTTGAGTTGTGAACTGAACTAGCCACTCTTTTTACAGAACATTCCTTTTCCCTTGAAAGAATAACTAACAAACTATGGTAACTCAAACCTGGGTATTCGTCAGACCTTTTTTTTTAATGGTCTGGGACTGTCACTCGGAGGAAAAGAACTGTCACTTGGAGGGAAAGAATGTATTGTCACTGATGATATTCAAGCTTCCAAGCAAAAATGAGAGTTTTGGAAAACTGTGACCCACCACAGTGAGCTTGTTAACTTTGCGGTACTTTAGACTCTTCCAATGATATCAGTGGTGAAATTAATAAATGTGATCCTTAAACATTGTATGATGAAATGTGCCCACATTTGGAAGATCTTCAGAACTCAGGGAAACAATATATTTCCAATGGCCAGTGAATGATCTTATAATATACAGGCAAAGGTCCATTTAAAGTGTAAGACAGACCAATGGATTCTGCCATAACTGAGTGTGAACATTATTTAGTATAATAGCATTTTCCATATTACAATTAGCCTTTAATAACTACCACCTTTCAAGTTTTGGGTGTAGTATTTCATAAATATCTATAATTGTCTGAAAAGACTGTTAAAACAGTTTCTTGACAACTACATGTGTGTGTGATGCTAGGTATTTTTCAGGCACTTCAACCAAAATCACATATTAAAACCGACCGAAGGCAGGAGTAGATGCCACTCCTTCTGTATTCTACTAAGCCAGACATTGGGGAGACTCACAAAAATAACACGTCACTCTTCCCGTAATTTCTTTGTTTGGGAAAATACAGGGCTTTTCTCATAAAAATATGCCATTTATGTTAACATGTGATGGGCTTAGTTTTTCAAAAAATACGTAAATACTTTCTTCAAACTCTTTAATTTCTGCTATGGCAAATATTGACGGATATAATCTGTATAAATCCTACCCACATATGTCCAAATCCTGCCTTTCCTGACAATGAGTGGCCTGTAACCATCACTTACCCCTAAGCATGTCATGTAGACTTTCTGCATCGTACTATTTGCTTATCTCTTATCATGAAGTTCCCTTCCGTCTCTCCTTCAACTCCTCTTTTAGTTCTTCCCTTGAATGTCCTTTTCTTTTCTTTTTTTTTAATTAAAAAAATTTTTTTAATGTTTATTTATCTTTGAGAGACAGAGAGAGACAGAGCACAAGCCGGGGTGGGGCAGAGAGAGGGAGACACAGAATCCAAAGCAGGCTCCAGGCTCTGAGCTGTCAGCACAGAGCCCGACGCGGGGCTGGAACTCACAAACTGTGAGATCGTGACCTGAGCGAAGTCGGACGCTCAACCTACTGAGCCACCCAGGTGCCCCTTGAACGTCCTTTGCTCAAGCAAGATTTCCCCTGATGTTCCAGATTAGATTAAGTGCCCTTACTACAGACTCCACACCCAGCCCATGTCTCTGCACATCTTTCACCAGACATGCAAAAACTCCAACAGGGTCTGCTTCTCACTAGATGCAAAGTTCCTGAAGGTGGGAAACTTGCCCAAGTTCACAATGCTATTTCCAACATCTAATACAATGCCCAACACTTTGTAAGTATCCAACAAATGTTTCGGGTAATTCATTCATTAATAAATTTTGAGTACACCAATGCCACTATTAATACTTAAGTGGGTTAGTAAGACTTCTTTCTACCACCACATACTCGTTTTCAGTCTTAATAGTTCATTTTCCAAGTAGTATTTATTTAAAATTCCTTTCACCCTGGTCATTTTCCGTTTTCAGGGATGGCTTCTGGTTTTGTTTTGTTTTTTCTTTCTCATTCCCTCTCCCTACCCTATCCCCCTGGCTCTTTTAGCTTAGGAAGAAGTACAATTCTTATAGATACACTCTTCCTAGAGACATTGTGGTCTCTCTAGAACCTAATTTATCCAATAGGCATAAATCCATAAAGGTCATTTATGCAGGCAGGCTTCTTTGGAACCATGGTCTCATTTCTGGAGTTTTGAGGAAGTCCTGCCTGTCACTCTTTTGGATGCTGATAATTCCATTAACGGGTGGGATGCTGAGTATCCCAATCAGAGATATGACTTTAAATGCCAAGACTTTACAAGAGAAAATGTACTTTTATTTAAATCACATTTAATGTCTCTGTGACTTCTCATCATCTTTTCTGAGGATATGTTCGAAGGGTGGTGTGGTTGTGGCACCCGGGGATGGGCAGACACAGCCAGAGGTGATGGTGAAGTACTTCTCCCATTTTACTGAGGGCTGGACTGACTCTTCACCTATGATGCTCACAGGCTTTATTCAATTTATTTTTGTAGTACAATAACATAAGAGAAGCTGCCATGTAAAAGGTGCTTGATGCTTTCTATATGGCCTGTATTCGTGGAGACTATTTACCTTGGAGCAGATCTTTGTTCTCAGAAGACTTATTGGAACAGCCCCCTTAGTTAGGAAAACAGACAAGTTGATATTCATTGTTCCTGAGGAATGGCATGATGGATCCTTTTTGGCTTCCTAAAGGCTGTCCCGTCCAGGGGTGCCTGGCTGGCTCAGTCAGTAAAGCATGTGACTCTTGCTCTCAGGGTCATGGGTTCAAGCACCACGTTGGGAATGGAACCTACTTAAATAATAAAATGGCTGTCCCATCTAATACCCCTGGGGGGACTGAACTCAGAGATCTCTATGGCAGGCAAGTTTATAAGAAGGCCAAGAAGTTTCCTGGAAGGAAAGGAATGGGCACTTGACCTCTTCCTTTTGAGGATTAATGATATTATAACCTCTGAAGACTTTAAACAGTTTCAAGTCAGTCTGGAAGCAAAAATGTTAAAAAGAAAAAAAAGAAAGATACCAAAAGCTGCCAAAAAGGAACTCAGTGTGAGGGAAGTACATACACGGAGAGGAGATCACAGTGAAAACCATGGGTACATCATTGAAAGCCTGGGTAAAGATCTGGGAACTTGGAGGCTAGGCCTAGGTGACATGGGGTAAATACATTTGAGGTTAGCACTGGGGAGAAAGACCTCCTTTCTCTCCCTCAGTCTTAACTGTAGCCTCTTTTGTACCAATGAACAGAGACAATCTCAAACTGTGCCAACCCTTATGTTTTACACCAGGTGTTAAGCCACGGAAGTAATAGGAACAAAATCTGTGTTCTTGCCATGGACTAGATTTCCTAGTTCTTTCTTTCTCCATAAGGAGTTGAAATGTATCCTCTTCCTTCTGGAATGAGTAAGCCTGTGGAGTACTTAGATTGTTAGGGCAAAAAGGACCCTAAGGGAGATACTAGACTTTCTGCTAATATAGGTAGATACGGAATTTAAAAATTAATATGAATAAAAAGAATTTCAGAAATATATGAAACCTCCAGTCTACCCCAGACTGGTGACGAAGGTTGTGCAGAAAAGAATTAACATACAGTCTTGAGACTGTTACCCTCAGAAAGACCTGTTTGTAAGATTGGCTCCTGGCTGGAATCCGGTGACCTGGATTCAAGGAATATTCCCATGACTCTAACAGATGAGTGACACCCTGTGCCTAAACTGTGCAAACAACATGGTTTATGTTGAACATCTGCTTTTCTCCTGGGATTTCAATTCTTGGTACGTGCTAAGCAGAAGGTGTGTATGTGAACAGTCCCAATATAAGCCTCAGGCCTCAAGTCTCTAATGAGCTTCCCTGGCAGATACTTCAAATGTATTGTTACAACTCTGTTCTGGAGGAATTAGGTGTGGGTCCACTGGGAGAAGACCTTTGGGAGTTTGTGCCCAGTTTCCTCAGACTTTGTCCCCTGCACCTTTTGTCTCTGCTCGTTTGGCTTTGTATCCTTTTACTGTAATAAATCATAGCCATGAGTGTGGCTATGTGTTAAGTCTTCCCAGGGAATCACAAAAACAAGATTATTGTCTCGGGGGTCCCCAACATACAAGTAAAACACACAAATATCAGTCACATTTGTCTTTAGTCAAATGGGATCCTACTTTTTCAATGTGATTATCAAATTTTTGCCAGATACTACCATTAACATTATTTTTTAAAATTTCCTTGTCTACATATTCATTACTATATTCTTATTAAAGAACTATTCATTTTTCTTACCTACTAATAGAGTTATGTTAATTTTGTAAACATTTTCTATTTCAATGTCAAGCCGTATGAACATGAAGGGATTTTAGAAGAAATATAGTCTTATCTACCGTTTTCATGAAGATATTGAAGCCACAGTAGAAAAAAATATATGGTGGGTTTCAAATGGCTCCACGAACATGGCTTAGGACATGTGGCTTTTGTAAACCACTTTAACCCTAAATACAAAGTCACGTATACAGTACTTAAAATTGTGACATTAAAGCAAAAAATAATAATAATAACCTACAATGTATTTTACAGCAGAAAATTTCACTCTTTCTCTGAAATTGGCCCAGTTATATTAGGAATTCAAGAAATTCTGTTGATATGTGGTACCATCGGTATAATGAAAACTATTTAAAAGCATCTATAAATAATCAAATAAACTCCAAAATAAAATCTCCGCCCAAGCAGCCCAGCTTCTTCCACCACATGCATTTCTTTTTTCACTCTCATATTAACCCAGATAATTGTAACAATCAAAGGCTGACTTTGTGTACTTTTGTCATATTAGATCCCTATCAGTCTTTTCGTCTTTTTGGTCTCTAGACTACAAAAGGACACATCTTACCTACAACCCAAAGAGTCAATAACGTGGGGCTAGACAGTACCTATTGTTCTTAAGTTATCCCTCTGATGCCTTGTCGTGGCTCCCTGACACATGAATTAAATTTTAAATTATTTTGAGGGAAGAGAGAAAATGTTGGTTTTATGAAAATTCATTGTGTATCCAATTGGTCAAACAAGGAAAGTTTCACACTGCTTTTCCCTCCCCTTGGTTTTGGACAGGATTTAAGAAGAATAATACTGAATTTCGCCAATTCTAAGGTATGCATTAAAATTGTTTTTTTCATCTCCAGAATCAGGATCCATTTTACAATCAACGGCATAATAGAGGTTTAATTGGCAGCATTTTCCCCCCTTAGTGGAACGTAAAAAATGACATCACTTATAACCATTACTGTTGTATGAAATACAGTAGGTGTGTTTAAAGTACCTATGAATTGGAGTAAAACATGCTGTCTTTCTTCTACTTTCTCCTTCTCTATCTTGCTCAGGGCCCTGGAGGGTCCTTTTGTGTGGGTGATATCAACCTCCCTTGCCCTATTGCTTTTGGTTGGATTTGGATGATGGCAAGCACTGGCAGGTGAGTTGGAGGGCAGAAGGAGAGTGAGGTGGGATATATATTCCCACTTGGCACCTATCCCCCCCGCCCCACAGGGTCACTACGGGTTGGCTCTGTCCCCCTACTGAAGGCCAAGGTTGCTCTCAGTCCAGTCGTCCCTCTCCAGGTTGTTCTCTGTCCTTGCTCCTTGAAATCTAGAGTTCGTGTTGCCTTCTAGGTGCTACTAGCCCCGGGGGCACTACACTATCTCTTGCTACTTTTCTAAATGATGCCCACACGCTTATAAATAAGCCCGTAATTAGTCTTTCCTCAAATTTCCAATTTGAGTACGCCATCTGTTTCTGCCAGGACCCTAAGTGATACAAACTTGCAAGTGTCAAACTTGATGACCAGAAGCATCCATATCAGCCGGGAGTATTTTGGAACTGTGAGATGCTTGGCCCTCCCAGACCCACTGAAACAGAATCTTCATTCTAACAGGATCCTCGGATGAGTCACATGGACACTGAAATTTCAAAAGCACTGGCTTAACCCCTCAGTGGATATGCTCAAACCTAGCATCAGAACGTTAATGGCTTTATTAAGAGACTACTATTTGCTCTTTCGTGTCCATTGAGGGATGCTTCTCCAACTCTTCATTATCTGATCCAAGAAGAGACTGCAAAATCTGAAATGAAAATGTCCTTATTTGATAAACCTAAAGAAAATTACGTGAAAAAGTTGTCGATTCTAGTCTTGGAATAATTTCATTTTAAAATCAGTAGAACATTTGGAAGGAAAAACAGAGGCAAACAGTGCTTACGGATACAGTTATGAATAATAATTAAGTCCACCTATGCCAAACACCATTTAAAAAAAGAAAACAGTAGCATCAACTGGACGAAAATCTTTGCCATATTGCATACAAGTATTGGTAATTGGAACCTCATTTGTCAGCACTAAGCTATTCATATTGATTTTTCTACCTCTGCAAACTGGAAGTCTGGGATGCAGAATGAAGAAATAGATCTCTCTGGATGGAAAAAAAGGAACATTTAGTCAAATTAAGAAAGCAATCCTCGGTAATTTTCGACACTTGTCTACATGCAGAAAGCAAGGCAGAATCCAAGGGAGGGTTTAGAACTCTGCAAATTTGCGGGTCTGTCTAAAACACTTCACACATTATTCAAGGAAAAATCAGACACATCATGTATGCAGATAGCCTTAAAGGCTTCCTTCCAGGTTAAAGGAGTTTATGGGAATGCGGTTTAAGTTATTCATCCTCTTTAGCATATAAGATTACCTCACTTTGCACCAGGTGTTCTTGAAAATAATCTGAAACTTCCTTCTATTAAAGGAGAAATGTTTGATTTATAGCGTGGGTTTAAACCTATAATGAGGCATTCCATTCTGAGTGATCTCATATACCCCAAGCAATAATAACCCCAGGGTGTCCATGTACGGGAAGCCCTGCCTAGATGGACATTGTGCAGAGTCCTGTGTCAGCTCTTTCTCTCCCTGTTTCGGACTGCTGACCAGTGTGGTCTCTGGGGCTCTGGAAGGGGGCTTCACTGAAGGTAAACTGCCTAGGCCGTAGTGCACCCATCTTTAACAGACCTCCTCCCCCACCTCCACCCCCACATCATTCTTCTATCCAGTTTGTAGGCTGCAAGAAAACAAAGTTAGGCCTTCAATCCCTAGATGTCAGGCCAACAATCATGTGGTGAGAGGCACCAGCTTAGAGCTGGAAAAGCACAGGCGTAACGGGTTGCTCTGGGCTCATACTGTGGCTCCATGACAAGAGCTGCCTGGCCCACGGCATCTGGCAAGAACCTGCCACCTGCTTTATCCCCAGTGGTGTTCAGACACAGAGCCCTCTCTTGGCAGTTGAGTATTCCCCAGGCTTCTTGCTGACAACGTGGTCTTCCGGTCACCTGGACTCTTCCCCCAGACTTGCCCAGGAAATCTTCTCCAGCCCTTTCTAACCCCATAGCTTTAGGGAACGAGGAAGCACGGCATGATGATTAAGACAGACTCTGGACCCAGCCTGCTTAGGGTCACTTTCTGGCTTTGCCATCTGGTAGTTGGAGAAAGTGATTTAAACTCTCTGTGCCTCAGTTTCTTTAACGGAGACATAATTATTACTATTTTAAAGGGTATTGTGGGGGTTAAATGATTAATATATAAAAAATACTTGGAATAGTGCCTGTCAAAAGAAGGCTATTTATATTTATGAGGATGATTATTATGCTCATTAAAAATAGAGCAATAATAAATATCCCCAATAAATATCTTGACTTCCAGTAAGATTTACCTTTGCTGGTTCTTTACTGATATACTTACTTTTGAAAAGTTTGATAGTTATTATGTACTGATTGTAAAAATTCAGAAAAATAGTGCTGTTAACATTTTCGTGTATTTGCTTTTAAGTCTTTCTTTCTCTAAGTATGTACACTTTTATATATTTAATTCATTGTATATGTATTTATATATTATATATTATTTATATTATACATACATTATATAATGCACACACATATGTGACATTATATACACCTAGTTATAGAATTTAATCTGTATGAATTTAACATATATTTTTATATGTTAATATATATAAATTACATATAAGGTATACATTTATGTTATAGTGCATATAAATATATATGTTTTTACAAAATTGAAATCATAAAAATAAGTTTACATATGCCCTTTTTAATAAATACAATACCACAAATACATCTCCAGGTCAGTAAATATTCTTTGAAAATGTGATTTTTTTTTTTTTTTTTTAAGTAGGCTTCACACCCAGCCCGGAGCCCAATGCAGGGCTTGAACTCATGACCATGAGATCGAGACCTCAGCCAAAATTAAGAGTCGGACACTTAACTGACTGAGCCACCCAGACACCCCCAAAATGTGATTTTTAATAGCTATATACTATCACACTATATAGATACCACAATACATATTATATGAAACCACAATCACACCATCTCCTGTGTTCTGGCTTTGTCTTGCTTTCCACTCCTCATAAGCAATGATACTTTGGTGAATTGTTCTTTTGCATAAATTTCTATGTGTTGACTGCTGCTTTCAACCAAGATGGAGTAACAGAGATTAGATTTATGCTCCCCCAACAAAAATCTAAAACAGTAAGAAAAAACATGAAACAATGGTTTCAGTCATCAAACAACAGGCAGCTTGGACAGTGACCCCTGAGAGAAGGGAAACAGGTAAGAGAAGTCCCACCACTGCCCTGCCACCAGGTTAGTATCTGGAAGGAGATTCCAGATCACATCCCAGGAAGGGAGAATCCAAGGCAAAGGTCCTCAGTTATGCTGAATTATAAACATGGGTTTGGGGGTTTGAGACATTTAAGGTGGCAAAGCGTCAAAGAGGAAAGAGCCACATCTACTAGATCACTATTAGATTGACTATTAGCTAGAATGTTGCAGATAATCTGTTCAGGAACCGCACGCCCACCCAGCAAGGCCAAGAATAGAACCACCCCAAAGGGATAGATGAAATAACCCATGCAAGTCACACGGGGCCAGGAAGAGTCTATCTATGTTCCTTCCAGTCACTGGCAGAACCTCATACCTGGGATATCAGACAGAGTGCTTAGAAAGCACTCACCTCAGCAGTGGGGAAAAATTTACCACATAAAAATGGCTGCTCTGGTCCTACCTAACGAAATCTAAAAGCTAAGACCAGAAAGGATGAACTGTTTCCACAGAACTTACCTGCATCACCTGCTAGTATTTGTACATAGATGAAATCCAGAAAAAGTCTCAGAAGAATGCCATACATAATCACGCACGTGCCACACTGCACCTAAGGAGAAACGTTTGGAAGAAGATAAGCCTAGCCTGCTGTGGAGGAAGGGATGTTCTGGCTCAATAATGTTCATCAACCAATCCATCCATTCAAGGATATAATAAGCCTCTATGGATTATAGCACCAATCAGTACAGATGACCCCTTCTTCACAGTGCTCAGCCACTATGTGGGGAACCAGGATATAGCCAATTCCTTTGCACCCTTTGGCCAGCCTATCTGGAATATACTTATAAGATGAAGGAAAAGAAAAGCATCTGATACACATGTCAAGTCCGGTTTCTTAAAATACAATCAAACTGCACTCCCTCTGAAGGCTCGATTTGATTTGTGCTAAGCCAACAAAAGGATCTGCTTGTCAAGACCACCCTGTTATGAAGGTTGCTGACACTTTGTGCCCCAAGACAAGACACACTGAGAATCTGTTCTCTTCCTGTTTTTGGATCACACACTCCATGAATGGACTGTCTGTGGTGTATTGAATTTCTCCCATCGTCTTCATTCCAAAAATGGCTATTAGATGGTTTCAATTTGAGACAATTTTCAAGCAGTGATTGCATCAAACTAGAATCTAATTGGGGGAAAGTAATTTCTGGAAAAATCCCAAGCCAGGAGATTTTCTATCTGAGAAAATTATACACTGAGGCTGCCAACTCAAAATGGAAAGCTTAGCAGCATTAAACACAACTCTGCCATTGTCCATTTTTGTACCCTGTGTTTGGTGAAGAGCCACACAGGACATGGTAGATGTTGCTGAGCTTTATTCTGTGGTTGTTTTAAGACCCAAGAATGAGACATTTGAAGGGAACTTAGACATGATTCCTGGTACATTTTCTAACTTCAGAAACTCAGCACATGCCATGCCTTTGTTCAAACTGTTCCCACACTGAAATGTCATTCTGACACCTCTAAACACCTCTGACACCAAAATCTTCTTTGAGATGCACCATATCCAAAAGCTTTTGCTCTCTCCTCCAGCCTTGTGGATCTCCCTCTCCTCTGAATGCCTGCAGATCCTTGCCACCTTAAGCATTTCATGAGGTATGGTTTCAAGAAAAAGCATGTGTTGTTTTCTGAATGTTGTGATGGAGGGGTCCCTGGGTGGCTCCGTCAGTTGGTTAAGCGTCCACCTCTTGGTTTCAGCTCATGTCATGATCTCACGGTCATGAGATAGAGCCCCACCTGAGGCTCTGTGTTGGGTGTGGCGCCTGCTTGAGATTCTCTCTCCCTCCGTCCCTCTGCCCCTCCCCACCGTGTTCTCTCCCAAAAAGAAAAAAAAATTATTAAAAACAATTATTGAACGTTTTGATGGAAAGTGCCACGTCATCCATCATAGTGATTGGTTCAATCCAGGGGCCACCTCCTCCCTGAGTAGTAGTTCTCCTGTAGGCTCTCCTAGTACCCTGAGCTTACTTCTTTCTCAGTACCTACTGCACTGTGTTGTGGTCTTTTCAATGCTTGTCTCTGTCTCCACTAAACAAGAGCTCAGTGGGGCCTGGGATCATGTGTAGGATGCGTTAACATTCAAAGAACACAGTACAAAGTAAAAGCTCAATGAATGTACTTGTATATTGTAAAAGCTCAATGTATACACTTATATACACAATGAATGGGTGAGAAAATGAATAATAAATGCAACAATAAATGAATACATTCTAGAAGCTCAGTAACGACTTATTGGTTGATTCATTGTTTCTGGGGCAAAACAACAGAAGAAGCTTTTTTTTCCTCTGTGCTTAGCTAAAGTTGAAGATAATATGGAACTTAGGTCATTCCTAGCAAGCATTAGCTGTAATAAAGGAAAGAAATGAGAAACAAAAGCAACCACAGTCATGTTAAGCCCTGTTAATACCCAAAACATGAGATCAGTTATGCAAGCATACCGGTCTCTCTCTTTGGAACAATTGAACACTGTTTTCTCTACGCTCATCCTCCAGGAAACTCACCTCCACCACTTTGGAAGGAAATACAGTCTCTCACTCTCATTTCATGTGGTAGGATTAGGCTAGAAATGTACTTTGGCAGAGACTCTTGGCTCCACCTACCACCCCATCATCATGCCCAGCCAAAGATAGCACCTCCTTTCCTGGCAGGTAGGCGTGGTCAAATAATTAGGTTCTGGCCAATGGGGTATGAGTAGAAGTGAGACATATGGAATCTGGAAATTTTCTTCAAAAGAAGGAAACATGTGGGACGCCTGGGGGTGCTCAGTCAGTTAAGCATCTGACTCTTGGTTTCAGCTCAGGTCACACACTCATGGTTCATGAGTTCAAGCCCCTCATCGGGCTCTGTGCTGCTTGGGATTCTCTCTCCCTCCCTCTGCCCCTCTCCTATTCACTAAATAAACTTAAAAAAAATTTTTTTTAATAAATAAAAATAAATTTTAAGGGAACGTGTTCCCCCCTTCCTATCTGTCCCTTTCCCAGAAGCTGAAACATAAAGTAGTGTAGAGCAACAGCATGGAAGGAGAGATAATTTTGGTATTTCGTTATTTCAGGGTCTCTTGTAACAGTCGTCTGCCCTTTATCTTAACTAATATGTGTTCTTTAGGCAAGAAGAAGCCTCTAAAAGAATGCTTAGAGAAAAGATGAAGAAGAAAACTTGCCTTTGCAAAGGGTTTATTGTGCCACAGGCACTCTGCTGGATGGCAATCCTAGAAAGTACTTATCATAGTCCTCGTGTTAGAAACAAGGACCTTGACGTTCAAAGAAGCCAACTAACTTGCACAAGGTCAAATGGCTAGTAAATGGCCATGCCCAGGTTGGTTTGATTCCAAAGCCCAAACTCTGTCCACTTTACACTAACAGTGAAAGTGATAGTAAAAGTAAGAGATAACATTTATTAAGTGCTTATTGTGTGTCAAAATCTGTGTTGAGCATTAGGCATGAATTATTTAATTCCAACAACTCCTTGACATAGGTACTACTATTGTACTTGTTTTGCCAATGATGAAAGGGCAGCTTACAGTTATTTGATAGCTTTCCTAAAGGCACAGAACTAGTAATAGGCAGTGTCCCAATTTAAACAGGGTCCGACTGACTCTAGAGGTCCAAGTGTCACCCTTCTGCTTGACGTTAAATTAAATCTTTAAATTCTTATTCAGTTACAAAAAGAATCACCAGTGCCCAGAGTTTGCTGGATAAAGAGTAAGCCATCCTTTTTAACCCAAGCGTTTAATATGCTCACATGTGGCTATTTTGACCCTTGTGTAGAGCTGGTGAAAATTAAAAGGGAAAAAAAAAAACCCTTGTATTAAATTATGTAATGCACAATAACTATGCAATAAGACTCGCGTGTCAATTTTCTACTACCAGTGTATACCTTACTGTCACCAGCTGTTAATTTCAAGCCCTAGATCAGTAAGTCATTGTACAGAAGTGGAAAGAAATTCGTTATGTGTGATTGAACAATTTAAGTTTAATTTTGCTAAGATCTTATCAAAAAGCTAAGGATGTTATGGAGTGTGACGGATGAAACATAAATAAAGTTCCGTAGGCCTTTGACTAAGGCTTGAATGATGATCAATACTTTTTAAGCAGCTATTGTGGGCTCACTCAAAAGTAAAACTATCAATTCTGTTCTCAAATACATCGTTTTGTTTTTATTTTTATTTTAAATCCTGTATTCCACTAACAAATCTTAGGTGTTCTTATCAACAATTCAAGCTGATATTTGCTTTTGAATAGCAATTGAAAGTAAGAAAGAGGTGAAGAAATACATGAGAATAAAAAAAAGAACTTTCAAGACAACGTACACGACTCTAACAACAAAATCTGACAAAGATATTCTAAGACAAAACAAATGACAGAACAATATTTCTCATGAACATAGATTCTGTGATAGATCTAGACTAGCTCTACCTCTTGGTGTTCATATCCTTGTGTAATCACCCCCTCCCCTTTGAGAGTGCATGGGAATTGTGACTTGCTTCTAACCAATGGAAAATAGCAAAAGTGATGGAAGTGTTGTCACTCCCATAATCATATTACATTTATACAATATGCCTTGCTAGCAGACTCACTCTAGAGATGTTTCTGTGTTGGCTTGGAAGAAGTAGCCATGTTGAGAGGCCCCCATGACAAGGACGTGAGGGTGCTCTCCAAGAACATCCAGCAAGAAGCCAGGGCCCTCTATGGTACAACCACAAGGAAATGAATCCTGACAATAGCCTGAAAGAGCTTGGAAGCAGATTCTTCCCTAGTTGAGCCTCCAGATGAGAACACAACATGGCTGACACCTTACATGAAGCCTTGTGAGACCCTAAGCTGAGGACCCAGTCCAAGTGCACCCAGCTCCTGACCCACAGAAACTGTAAGATAATTAATATGTATTGTTTTAAGTTTTTGGTAATTTGTTATTCAGCAATAAATAATACACATGTAAATATTGCCAACAAAATATTAGCAAGCCAAACCCATTAATACAAAAAAAGGGGGTTTATTCCAAAAATGCAAAGTTGGTTCAACGTTCAAAACTCAATAACTGGTTTGCCACACTGGTAAAGGAGGTAAAGTTATAGAATCAGCTCAACAGTTGCAGAAAAAGCACTTGGCAAAATTTAACACCTCTGTAACAAATATTCTTAGCAAACCAGGAAAAGAAGGCAACTTTTAAAATCTGATAAAAGGTAACTATGAAAAACCTAGAACTGACATCATACCGAATGGTGTGAAAACAGAATGCTTTCCCCAAAGATTGGGAATAAGACAAGAAGATGAGTCTACTCTCATCTTTCCTGTTTAACATTATCCTGGAGTTCCTATCCAGTACAATAAGGAAAAACAATGAAATAAAAATCATTAAGGTTAGAAAGGAAAAAGTGAAATTGTCTCTAAGCAGAGACGACATGATTGCTTACATAGAAAATCCTAAGGAATTACATTAGTTTCCTATTGGTGCTGTAACAATTACTACAAATTGAGTGGCTTAAATCCACACAAATTTGTTAGCTAACAGGTCTGTAGGTTAGATGCCCCATATGAAACTCACTGCGCCAGAATCCCGAGTGTTGGCAGGACTGTGTTGGAGGCTCTAGGGGAGACTCTGCTTCCTTGACTACTCTCACTTTGAGAGACCACCCACATTCCTTGCTGTCCCCTTCCTCCACCTTCAGAGCCAACAGCACTGCATCTAACCACCCTTCATAAACAACTGTTTTCCCAGACTATGCCTTGCCATTTGGTTTTCTTAGTGGGTGTCTCTTGAAGAACAGAAGTTTTAAATTTTGATCAGGTCAGTTTATCATGGTTTTCTTTTCATGGTTTGCTCCTTTCTCTGTCCTATTAACCATGTTTCCAAACCAAGGTTGCAGAGCTTCTAGAGGTTTTACAGTTGGTCTTTTACGTTTAGATCTGTGATCCTTTCCGGAACCATTTCAAATTAATTTTTTTGTGAGGTGGTTTTCCAATGGATCCAGACCACATATGAAAAAGATCATCCTTTTCCCATTGAATTACCTTGGTATCTTTCTTGTCAATCAATCCATTGTGTATGGGCAGGTCTCTTTGCAGACTCTCTTCTCCTCATCCTTTTGTCTAGCCTTTAGCCAGTATCACACTATCTCAATTACTGAAGTTTTAGAGTAAGTCTTGAAATTAGCCAGAGAGCATCTGGATGGCTCAGTAAGTTCAGTGTCTGACTTTGGCTGAGGTCATGATCTCATGGTTTCTGAGTTTGAGCCCCACATCAGGCTCTGCACTGATAGTGTGGAGCCTGCTTGGGATTCTCTCTCTCTCTCTCTCTCTCTCTCTCTCTCTCTCTCTCTGTCCCTCTCCCACTCATGCTTTCTCTCTCAAAATTAAATAAATACTTAAAAAAAAAAATTAGGCAGTGTTGCTCCTCCAACTATGTTCTTTCTCCATCTTTTCTCAAAATCGTTTTGGCCATTCTAGATGCTTTCCATTCCTTATAGATTTTAGCATTACCTTGCTAATTTCTACCCCGAAAGCCTGTTGGAATTTCCTTTGGAATTGCATTGAATTTATGGGTCAATTTGGGAATAATGAATATGCCAGCAATATGCAGTCTTTGAATCCATAAACATTGTACAGCTATTTATTTAGGCCTCTAATTTTTCTTAAGAAATAACAGTTTTCAGCATAGACATCCTGTAATCTTTTTTGTTAGATTCGAAGCTCTTATAAATGGAATGTTTTTAAATGTAACTTTACAATCATTTATCCAGGGGTCAGCAGAATCTTTTTTTTTTTTTTAAAGCCAAAAAGCTTAGGTACAGATTGTGCTTATAGTGTCCTTTAACAAAGGAATTAAAGTCAAGTTTGGTCTCCTGTCAGTCAATGAAAGTTGGCTGAGTACCTACCATATGCAAAACTCCAGCTGCCCCAGGAATACAAAGTTGATCACATACAAATCCTCTAGGGAATTTTTTGAAGAAATTCTATCAGTGCTTTCTAGAAGTGTCCACTTCTTTCAGCAAGTTTTTAACTCAGTGGTTCCCCTGGGGAGTTTTAAGAAAATACAGATACCCAGACCCCACCTAAAGCTACTCATAAGCAGAAATTCAAAACTTTCCTCTGAAGAAGTCATTCCAGAGTCCGATTGTCCTCAACACATTCATTTTGGCCATGCTGCTGTTTTTCCTTCTTAAAAAAGAAATTACTGTATTACTTTCATCCTTACACACCTAGACCTTTATACATAGCATGCATTATACATAACCTCAAAGGACGGGTGGGTAATTGCTTGCTAATAAAAACAAAAGGAGAAGGGAAAACTGCAAAAGCAGCATTCTATGCAATCTCCTGGGAATGTGTTCATTGGCTTGAGGGCATTTCAGTGAGGTGAACTGGGGGACACCAAAGGTTCTGAGCAGGACCGCATACATAATTTGCCAGGCTGAGTACAAAATGAGAATACAGGTGCCTTGTTCAAAAATTATTAGGAAGTTCAAGGCAGTGATAGGAGAGCATTTATCTAAGCGCGAGGCCCTTCTAAGCATGGGGCTCTATGTGACTGCACAGGTTACTTGTCCCTGAAGCCAGCCCTGGTTCTGAGGACAAAAGTGCTCCATTTACATTCAGCAGTTCTGCACACTTGCTGGTAATCAGACAGGCGAAGTAAAAGACTTGATTGCATTTCCATCCCAATGGCCATGTTAAAAAAAAAATGCTTTTTTAGTTCTTAATTTTTTATTTAATCCTCTTTTGACTGCTAGAGAAAACATTTAAAATGATCATTCTATCTCTTTGCTCTTGTTTTAAAAAAGGATACATATTTTTAATGTTGCAATTTTACTTTATCGGCCAATCCCCATAAAACTTGAAAATCTGAGAAGAGGACTTGAATTTCAGCTCCATTTTTACCAGGGAGACAGTCACCAAATGCAATTCCTGTAGATTTCAGCTTTTGTCTTAAGGAGAAGCAATATCTACTGGGTACCCACTGAATGTTTTATACTGATTTTCTCCTAAGAACAAAACCAGGAAGGAGGAAATATTTTCTCCACTTTTCAGATAACAAACCTAAGGCTCAGAGAGGTGAAATAATGTGTCTAAGGAGGGGGTACAGAGAAGTAATTAAGATCATTGACTCAAAATCACACCGATCTAGGTTCAAATTTCATGGTTGTGCTTATATGCACGAGACTTGGGAAAAATTACTAAACCCCTATGAATTTTATTGTACAATGAAAAGAATAATATCAACCCAGAGGATCACCATGTGGATTAAGAGAATATAAGTAAAGTTCTGAGTATGAGGCAAACATGTAATAAAAAATGGTGATTATTATTAAAGTCATATCTAGTAAGTAGCAATGGTTGGAGTTTTTCTGCTTCACTGAAGAGAGCATTGGTAAATTTCCACCCTCTTGTTTTAGATAATCCCTGGATTAAAGGAAAAGTAACAAGCCTCAACTAACCTCAAGTTGAGCTTGAGGCTCGCACAAGAAACTATCACATGCAAATACTGGAGAAGATACTAAAAAAATCCAGTGCTGGCTAGCATTTTGAAAACACCACACCTAATTGTTCAAAGCCTTGGCTTTCTCCTCTGCTCCTGATTCTTAGGCTTCAATTACCATGAATATCTTCGACTCATAGAAGAGGATGAGGAGTTGTCTCATAGATGCACTTAAACAAGTTAACGGCCTTTCCAGTACTTTCTTTCCATCTCTGATACAATGGTAGGACACCTGGCATATTTTACCTCTTATTATAATTTTCCCCTTGGGGGAGTTTTTCCATGGGGAAGTGGAGATAAGAGCCCCTATCCTATTTTATTCGTCCTCGTGTAACTTTGTCTTTGGCAAAGTGCCCTGTATACTGTAAGCAGGAAAATACGGTGGTTGATTACAATGGACAAGAGAGACAAGAATTGGACCAGAGTATTTTCAGAGTTCCCTCCAAGCTCGGAAAAACCTGTGATTCTGTACTGCACATCTGTAGAGGGAAAAGGCAGACATGTTATTATTTGTTTTTAAGTAAGGCATATCAGGTTTGGTTTTTTTCCATTACAAAATCCTTCTGCTCCTTGTAAAAATTTTGGATAATACAAAAAAGTAGAGAAATTTAAGAGACAAAAATCATCCAAGTTTCTACCCTCAAAGGCAATCACATTGTGATGTCCTTTCTTTAGGTAACTTGTTGTTACCGAGGCTCTGCCTGTATCCTTCTGTCCCTTCTCTCCTTCTTTGTCACATACTTAGTGCTTTCATGCCATCTTCCATTTATTACTCCATCCACAATTTCGTCCATTTTACCTCCAGCAGCTCAACCTTCAGCAGCTCACAGTGAATATCAGAGGAAAATCCACGCTTGCTTCCCAGGGGAAGGGGAAAAGTATGTCTCTGCAACTTTATGTTTGTCTTGTTTGGATAGGGGGTCAAAAATCTAAATTTGAGGCCTCAGATCTCCTGCCCCAACCTCAAACCCCTTTCAGTCATGGTCTAAATTTTAGACAAAATTTCAAAATGGGACCCATAGTTTTGCTTCAGCAAAACTGGTGAAATTCACCAGAGCATTCTGTTCTTCTTACCAAGGATTGCCCTCAGGAGAAATTTTAACCAGAACCTAACCTTATAGGTGTTTTATCAGAGCCCAGCTGACCTGGGGAAAAGGAAAAACTCAACTTCAGTTGGCTCTAGGCTTCCATACAGAGGAAAGGAAATATTCAACTCTAGCTTGTTCTGGCCAACCTCTTGCTGTGGTTTCAAATCGCAACATACTAAGTTCAGCATCTCTTTATATGTTTGTGAAACATCTGTATTTCTTCTGTGAAAGCCTGATGATACTTTCACTTTTTTTAAACTAGATTGTTCATCTTCTTACTGATTGTAGAAGTTATTTCCTAGATGTTAAATATCTGTCAGTTCATCGCCCTTAATCTTCCGACTTGCACTCATTTACCCACGGAAGGTCAATCAACAAAGGTTAACTTTCTGTAGAAACACATTCATGCCTACCTAATCATCTCAAAATTCTTTGCAGAACTCAGCAAGGAAAATTAAAAAAAAAAAATACATCTGAACACAATTGATATAATTGAACATACTTTTTCTTTTATCCTCACCCCCAAAGTTAGGGAAAGGGCCGGAAAAGGGTGAGTCTTTAAGGATCAAAAGTTTTCAACAAAATCTTAGAAGGGGAATTTTGCTCATTCACTCTTTGCTCACCTTTATCTTTTCAGTTTCACAGCACAATTAAACATACATATATTTTGTGTTCGTGAACATCCTTAATTCCCCTAATTATATCAGCTCTGAATTATAGGCAGAAACAGAAGGTGTTGGGGGGGTGGGGGGGGAGGGCAGGGAGAGTGTGGAGCCGGAGGCAAGGAACTTTATTGATGTTGCCTCTGTCTATAGGGTGTATCATATTTTTCGGAAGAGAAGGAAAAAACGCATTCTGAACTGGTTTCATTTACTTACGTTACAGAGGGGATATCCATGCCTAGAACAGCTTTCATGGATTTATTTGCCAGTTGACATAAATTAAAACCAGACCAAACTTCATTCCTTCTCTTGCTGTTTTCTCCGGTAGATTTTCCTCGCCTTCTCCCCACTCTCTCTACCCCACCCCAACTTCTATCCTCTCAAAGTCTTTAAAAATAATTTTGCTTTGCACACATTTTCTGCTTTCTCAGGAAACAGTTTCCCATTGCTCTAGTTCCCTTTCTGCCTGAGGGAACATTTTCTTCTCTCCTTCCATTCCTTCATTTTAATCCTCTCAATTATGTAAGCCCCTGCCTAGAATCCCTAATAAACATTTGGAAAGAGGGAAAGGGCTCAGTCTTGTTGATTGAGTGATTTTAATTCTCTTTATTTATTTGTTGATTTGAGACAAGGAAACTTGAAGTCTAACATCGTCTTTTAAGAAAAGATCCTTTTTAGGGGCGGCTGAGTCAGTTAAGTGTCTGACTCTTGATTTCGGCTCAGGTCATGATCTCAGGGTTTGTGGGTTTGAGCCCCACATTAGGCTTCATGCTGACAGCACAGAGCCTGCTTGGGATTCTCTCTCTCTTTCTCTCCTTCTCTCTCTTTCTCTCCCTCTGTCTCTGCCCCTGCCCTGCTCACTCTCAAAAGAAAGAAAGATTAAAAAAAAAAAAAATATATATATATATATATATATATGTATGTATATATATATACATATATATATAAAAGATCCTTTCTTTTTGTTTTGTTTTCAAAGGAAAAGATCCTTTTTATATTAAGGCGATCACTTACATTTTTTGGTCATTTTAACAACAACCGAAGACTCCTTAGAATCATAGAAACCTTGACGCACAAAATCTTATCCAGCTCTGGAGAGGCAGCCTGCAATGACGGAAAAGATAAAGAACATGGTCCTTAATAAGACCTGAGTTCAAGCCCCGGTTCCATCTCTTCCCAGGGCAGGATGACCCCCCCCCGCCCCCACCCCGAAGTCTGCTTCTTTTTCTGTAAGAGAATGGGCAGGTATGTTATGGAGATTTTCAACGAGATAGTGTCAGAAAGGACTTTGCTCATTGTCCCAGTTAGAGTTCTAAGTTAAGGTGAAGGAAATGTATTAGGATGATGGGAACTAAGAGAGAGCTGGAAGATTAAGGAATGCCCCTCCCCAGAGCACTAGCCACAAGCAGCAGCAGGAGCCGCAGTAACATCCAGGGAGTAAGACAAGGGAATGAAAACGTGAAAGCCATTTTCAGTCCCATGGCAGTTACTTACCTGGAGGAGAGATGGTCATCCTATCAACACCCAGATCTTTTCCCCAATCAGATAGCCAATTCCCCAAAGAAATTTGGGATTCTTTTAGGAAGGGGAGAGGAGGCTAGATGGCCAAAAATCAACCAATGCATGCAGAGATTCTTGGTGCTAATTTCTTTCCTTGAATCTTTTGATTCAAGGTATGTAATTAAACATACCTACTTCACGTAAAATACAACAGCCACCTACACAGAATGACCCCGTTCCTCTGTCTGCCCAAATCTTACTATCCTTTAAAGTTCTATAAAAACACCACCTCCTGTCTGAAACTTTCCTCCACCATCCCGAACTACAAGGCTTTCCTCTCAGAACACCTCCAAGCCACACTCACTCCAACACTGAATGCACACTACCAGCTAATTGCAACCCCTGCTATTTGTGTGGGTGTGTGTGCGAGACAAAAGCCTTAACAAAACAGGAGGTAGCTTTAATATGTGTGATGAGTGTTGCTACTTTTCAATTACATTCTGTTTTTTTTAATGCTGATGATACTAAATTGATTTCATAACACACCAATGAGTTGTGACAGTTTGAAAATCACTGACCTAGTGGTGGGAATGAGGCTATGGGTTCAGAGGAACCAGATTCGAGACCTGTCTCTGTCACTCGGATGTGTGGGCTTGAACAGGTCACTTTACCTCTCCGAGCCTCAGATTTTGTCAACTGGGAATCATAACCGTTTCCTCTATCTAAAATAACAATGACATGATGCACAAAAAGTATAAAACATAGTGCCAGGAACACAGTAATGCTAGCTATTGTTAACATTAAATACTTAATAAACAGTAGAATTGGAATCAAAATGTAGAAAACTGTGAAATGGGAAGAAAAAGAGAAATGTAAGCCCAGACATGATAATTTAACATTATCCTTCAAATGGACATGAATTTTTTATGAGTCTTGGGTGACAGCACTACTGAGACAGAATTTTCTGCTTTTTTTTTTTTTTTTTTTTTTTTTTTGCCAGATTATCTGAATTATTCTCTTTCTTGGACCATTTAAAGAAAGCGACCTGGGGTTTGGATTTTTCAATCAGGTTATAAACTTCCCCTCTGGTACATTTTCTTCCTTCCCATTCTCCCCACCCACATGGCCCAAATCTTTTTCTTTTCTTATTCTCCATTTCACTGTGGGTATCATAATCTACCTAGTTCCTCAGAATAGAAACTTGGCCTCACTCCTCCACAACCCAGTCTCCACCCTGAACAACAAATCCTGCCAATTCTACCTTTAAAGGATCCTTGGGACCCATCACTTCCTCTGTATTCTCCTATTATGTAGGCTTCTATTATGTATGGTCTTTCTGACTATCTCCCCCACCACAAATCCACTTTCTACCATGCTCCCTGAGTATTCTTCCTAAAATACGGATACATTTTTATGTAACTATTGTGTCCCCGACTTCTGCCACCAGCCTGGGTTGATATATGATCCGTGGTTCTCGGTAGCCTACAGAATAATCTCCGAATTTTTTAGTGCTACATCCGGGGCTCCCTATGAACTAATCCGTGGCTGATTTTCATCCTCATCTCTGGCTGCCCGTGAACCTTCAGGCTTCTTCCAACCTCATTCAGTGGATGAACCACACTCGTAAGCCTCTGTGCCCTCGTAACATACTGTTCCCTCAGCCTAGAGTTCTATTCTCATTTCTGTATGGAAAACCTCTATGTGTCATTCAAATCTTAGTCCGTCCGTTATTCAGTAATATTTACAGAGCACATAAATGCTCAGAAGTTCTCCTCAGCAACGGGAGCATGAAGATGAAGAAAGAGAGCTCTCACCCTCAGGGAGCTCTGTCTGAAGGAAGAACTGTAAAGCCCCAGGGAGGATTAATCACTCTCTTCCCCATGCTATCTAAATACTTTATACAAAACTTTTAGTGAGGCATTTATCACATTATAGCCTAGCTCTATGCTATGTATATATGCTCCTCATCAGATAAATAATACGCCTCAAAACCAGGGAATATCTCATATTCTTGCAATCCCCAAATCCATTCCAGAGCCTGAAACTCCATAAATAATGTCTGCTATAAGAACGAAAGTATAAACTATGTAAATGGAAGAGTTTAATCTCAGATTGATTTCAGCAGGACCCATATCACCAAGTACAGGTCAGCTGTTTATTTAAGTCTTAAGTCTGGTGAAAGAAAGGGTGGAAAAGACAGATGATGTATGTATTTTAGAAACGATCGCGTTTTATATTCCACACGATTTTTCTTCTTTCCTCTGTCCGTTATTCAGTTCTTAGGATTGTGGAGGGACTGGGCAGGGAAGAGATATCTACTCCAAATGCGGCCAGATAAGAGGTGCAGACCCTGAGAGAAACATTAACCTAATATGTATTATTGGATCATAAGTCTTAAAAGACTGCTAAGATTCATGTAAATAGAGATGGTCTGGAATTCCTGTTATTGTTACTGCTAATAATAACGTCAGTATCATGCAGCACCGGGGTGCCTCAGTCGGTTGAATGTCCAACTTCGTCTCAAGTCATATTTCACAGTTTGTGAGTTCGAGCTCCATGTCAGGCTCTGTGCTGACAGCTCAGATCCTGGAGCCTGCTTCAAGATTCTGTGTCTCCTTCTCTCTCTGCCCCTCCTCTACTCACACACTGTCTCTCTCTCTTTCTCAAAAATAATAAATAAACATTAAAAGAATTAAAATTTTAAAAATGTCAGTATCATGTCAGTAGGATTTTTTTTTTAATCTCAAACTACAATAATTATAATTTACTTGACTGTTGGGCTGCATTCCTCTAATGTGTTAAAACCAGATTAATCAGAACATTCAAAAGATAGCCTGAAATTTTCAAAGGCCTTCTCCCCCCAGGATCTCAAAATGTATTAACGGTATCTGCTTTTTTTTAAAAAAAAGTAAAATTTCTTATAGAATTAAGAGTCCCGCGGGGCGCTGGGTGGCTCAGTCGGTTGAGCCACCGACTTCCGCTCAGGTAATGTTCTCATGGTTCTGTGGTTTGAGCCTGCGTCAGGCTCTGTGCGGACAGCTCGGAGCCTGGAGCCTGCTTCGGATTCTGTGCCTCCCTCTCTCTGGCCCTCCCCCGCTCACGCTGTGTCTCACTCTCTCTCTCAAAAACAAATAAACATTAAAAAAATTTTTTTAAAAAGAATTAAGAGTCCAGAAATAAATCCATACATCCACGGTCAACTGATTTTTAGCAAGGATGCTGAAACTACTCAATGGGAAAAGAATAGTCTCTTAAATAAATCATGCTGAGATAAGTGGGTATCCACATGCAAAAGAAGGAAGTTTGACTCTGCCTCACACCATATACAAAAATTATCTCAAAATGGACCAAAGACATACAAGTTTTAAAAAGAAAACATAGGGATAAATCTTCATGACCTTTGATTTTGCAAAAGATTCTTCTTACGACACAAGAGCATGAGCAACAAAACTAAAAATAGATGAAATAGATTTAATCAAAATTAAAAACTTTTGTGCATCAAAGGACACTTTTTGTGCATCAAGAAAATGAAGATAATCCACAGACTGAAGAAAATATTTGCAAATTATTATCTGATAAGGATCTAGTATCTAGAATATAAGAATTTTTATAAAACTTTTTTTTTTTTAACTGAGCCACCCAGGCACCCCTAGAATATCAGAATTTTTATAATTCAACAACAAAAAGTCAAACAAGCAGGGGCACCTGGGTGGCTCAGTAGGCTAAGCGTCTCACTTCAGCTCAGGTCATGGTCTCATGGTCTGTGGGTTTGAGCCACGCCTCGGGCTCTGTGCTGACAGCTCAGAGCCAGGAGCCTGCTTCCGATTCTGTGTCTCCCTCCCTCTCTCTCTCTCTCTGTCCCTCCCCTACTCATGCTCTCTCTCTCTCTCTCTCTGTCTCTCACTCTCTCTCAAAAATAAATAAACATTTTAAAAAAATAGTCAAACAAGTCAATTTAAAAAATGTGCAAAGGACTTGAGTACACATTTCTCCCAAGGGAAATAGACATACAAACGGGCAACAAGCACATGAAAAGATGTCAACATCATTATTCGTTAAGGAAATGCACATGAAAACCATAATGAGATACCATTTCACACCCACAAGGTTGGCTATCCTTTTTTAAAAAAAACAAAAATAAAAGAGTGCGGGAGTTGGTAAAGGTGATGTGGAGAAGTTGGAACCCTCATACTTTGCCAGTGGAAATGTAAAATAGTGCAGCTGCCATGAAAAATTATTTTGTGGTTCCTAAATAAGTGTATTAGGGTTCTCTGTAGGAAAAGAATCAATAAATTTATTTTAAAGAATTGGCTCACATAATATGGAGGCAGATAAATCCGATGATCTGCCATCTGTAAGCTGGAGACCCAGGAAGGTACATGGTGTAATTCAGTCTGAGTCTAAAGCCCAAGAATAAGGGTAGCTAATGCTGCTGATTCCAGTCCTGATTTGAAAGCCCGAGAACTATGGGGCGCCTGGGTGGCTCGGTCAGTTACACGTCTGATTTCGGCTCAGGTCATGATCTTACAGCTTGTAAATTCAGACCCTGCATCAGGCTCTGTGCTGACAGCTTGGAGCCTGGAGCCTGGAGCCTGCTTCAGATTCTGTGTCTCCTCTCTCTACCCCTTCCCCACTCTCTCTCTCTCTCTCAAAAATAAGCAAATATTCAAAAAAATTGTTTAAGGAAAGCCCGAGAACTAGTAGCACAGAGAATAAGGAAAGATCAACTTGCCAGGTTAGTAACCAGGCAGGAAGAACCAAATTTTTCCTTCCTCCCCGCTTTTGTTCTATTCAGGCCCTCAATAAATTGGATGATGCCCCCCCATATTGAGGAGGGCAACCACTTTACTGACTTTACCAATTCAAATGCTAATTTCATCCAGAAACAGCCTTAGAGACGCCCTCAGAAATAACACATAGACAAATATCTGGGCAACCTGTGGTCCTGTCAAGTCGACACATAAAATTAGGCATCACAATAAGTCAAACATAGAATTACCATAAGACTGAGCGATTCCACTCCTGATAGTTAAACAAAAGAATTGAAAACAGGTGTTCAAACAAAAACTTTTACAAGAATATTCACACAGCACTATTCACAATAGCCAAAAGATAGAATCAACCCAAATGTCCACCAGCTGATGAGTAGGTAAACAAAATGTGGCATATCCATACAATTGAATAGTATTCAGTCATAAAAAGGAATGGAGTATTAATTCATACTACAGCATAGAGGAACCTCGAAAACATTATCCTAAATGAAGGAAGTCAGACACAAAAGGCCACCTGTTGTATGGTCCCATTCTTATGAAACGTCCAGGAGAGGCAAATCCGTAAGGACGAAACGTAGATTAGTGGTTGCCAGGGTGTGGAGGCAGAGAGGTGAAAAGAGTGACTGCCTCATGGGTCCAGGGTTTCCTTGGGGGTGCGGAAAATGTCCTGCAGCTAGACAGAAGTGATGCTTGCACAACATTGTGAATGGTGTCACTAATGTCACTAATGATAAATTTTATGTTATTATCCTGCAATTCCAAGTTCAACCTGAAGCTGCTGTAGAAAGATTCTGTCCCTGTGATGTCAGGGGAAAACGTAGTCCTCAGCCACACACCTTTTGCCACCTGTATGGCAACCCAATTGTCCTGTGCATAACAATTCTAAGAACTGCTAACAATTGTGTGCCAGGAATCTTTTTTTATATCTTAAACACTTGCAAAACTCCTGCTGTGCGATTACCTCTCTATTAGACTGGAGACATCACGGTGAAGAAGACAAACGAGAAATCTACTAGCAAAGAGCTTAAGTCATGGAAAGGGGACCGACAGGAAATAAACAAAATAGATAATTTCACAAGCATCCGGGGTAATGGGGAAAATGAACCAGAATGACATGATGGAGAATGACAGAGGAGGAAGGGAATCCGCTTGAGTTGAGACACAGCCTGAATTCAGGAAGGAGCAGGCTGGGAGAAGAGCTTTCCAAGCAGAAGGAACTGCATGTGGAAGAGTCTGGGCTTATTCAGAGGAGAGTGGCTGAAGCAGAGGAGGTGGGAACTGCAGGCATAAATCAGATCCGGTAAAACCTGTTAGCTGTTGGGAAGCCATCATCAAGTTTTAGGCAAAGGAACCCATGATCTGATTGGTGCATTCTGATTTTTTTGTTTATTGATTTATTTTGAGAGACAGAGAGAGCACACGCCAGTGGGGGAGGGGCAGAGAGAGGGAGAGAGAGAGAGAATCCCAAGCAGGCTCTACATGGTCAGCGCAGAGCCCAACTTGGGGCTCAGGCTCACCAACTGTGAGATTGTGACCTGAGCCAAAACCGACAGACACTTAACCTACTGAGCCACCCAGGTGCCCTTGATTGGTGCTTTAAAAAGCCCTCCCTGCCCCCCACTCTAGCCATTGTGTGGACAACACTCTGTAAGGACGCAGAATGGAAGCAGGGAGACAATTGTGTTAGAGTCCCCGTGAGAGGCAGTGGTGGCTCAGAGCTGCATGGGAGCAACAGAGGTGGGGGAAGAAAAACAAAACAAAACAAAACGCCCAAGATTCCTCACCCTGTCCCCTGCCTCCCATTTTTTGGCCACTTTTGCCTTTTGGATATCACCTGCAATGCCCTGCCCTAAACCCAGCCTCAGTACCCTACCCCAGCATGACTTTCCGGCCAGCACCTTGTCAGGACCTGTCCTGTCCCAGTCTCCTTGCAGGGGCTGAGGGGCAGAGGTCTGAAAAGACCCAGGACAAAACACAACAACAAAAATACAAGAAAGAACAATAGCCTGAGATGTCTTCTATTTTCCAGAATGTGGGCTGTTACAAGTACGTTAGTGCCGACCCTTCCTGTTTATAAAAGGAGGTCCTGCAGTTCAAAGCAGGGCTTGCTTTAAAAAGAGGCAATACGAACGCCCCTGCACACACAATGGGAGCAAAGGCTCTTGGCTTTGTCATTATTCCATGCAAGGTAATCCCTCAAGGGCACAACACCCTACCTTTGAGAGTAGTTTATCCCATTGTGAATGGTAAACCCCAGACTGGGTGCCCAGATTCCGGGTCCCCTCTCTTTTTCCCACTATTCGTCCTCGAAGACTAGCTTAGGGAACTGAACCCGAGACGCATAAAGTAGACATGAAATCGAAATTAGACAAAGAATTTGAATGAAGGGAAAATGACACCTGTCAAGATACATGCCTTGGAAGACAAAATTCACACTTCACCCTCTGCAGGGAAGGCCTGTGGTCTTCAGGAAGATGCCTCACACAGATTACATGTTTAAAGAAAAATACAACTTTGGTGTAACAAGACATCAAAAGCCTAAAGAGTCAGATTTGGGAGCTTTTGTGTGATGAGAGAAAGCTGGCAGCTATAGGAAGCTTTGATTATTCTTGTTTCAAAGGGTGTAACAGTTGGAAAGGAAGAGAGGCCTAAAGCCAGAGAGCTACAGTGGACTGTTGAAGCATTCAGAGCCTGGACAAGGGCCCCCCCTAAGTTTTCGTAATTTAAAAGCCAATGACCAGACAGCACGTGCAGGCTACTGAGTAGAAGCCGCAGTCATCTTAGCAAACTGTCTTAATAGAATAGAATTTACCGGCAGGTTAACCTGACATACATAGCTAATGGAATGCATAATCATGACTGTGCTTTGGAGTAATTAGGCATAAATGGTAAATAGTTTACATAATTAAGTGTAACTGGTGTTACTGTTACATAACTGAACACATTTTAGCTTTTCTTTTCTCGCCTGAAGTTTTCCAGCATCCATATTGCTGCTGGCGGGGCTGAGAGTTCCTGAGACTCAGGCTGAAGGATCACCATCCTAAGAACGCCCAAACCCCTGGGTGTGTGAATGTCCACAGTCTCTCCTTCTGTTCCTCCTAAGTCTTGAGGTCTCCCTTGTCCTCCAGCGAGGGTCCTCCTGGGGCCAAACAGGTATTTGGAGCTTTATCACGCAGAAAGAGAAAGAAGGGAAGGAAAGTGATACACAGACTAGGGCTGAGAAGTGGAGGGAAGTTTGTGGGGGTAACTGCGGAAGTGCTATGGAAGGGAATTAGCTAGACAATGCACAAAGGAGGCATTCTTTCACAAGTGTTCCGGTGACCCACTGTGGCATCCAGAGTTGCACGTACAACCCTCAAGTTATTTTGAAATTTCTCCTGATTGCTGGATATCATTATTATCTGTTACCAAGACACATCTCTGAAACTAGATCACATGGATCACAAGACTGTAAGTGTGTTCGTTATTATCATGGTCAAACACTGATGCAAATACATTTTAAAGTCCACCATCACTTAAATTCCATTTTCTGTAATTCCCATACTACGTGTCAGGGCTGAGGACCACTGTGCTGTATCCAATGTTACTCTGCCGGTCTCTATCAATTGAGGACTTGCTTTTTTACACACGGGGAAGGACTTGTGCATATAAAAGACTATTTACAACTCTTTGGTTGATTATAACCGCGCAAATCATAAATACTAAAGCCTAGGCTTTCTCATGCCTTTGGGCTCATGTTATAAATCGTGCCAATCTATTTAAAACTCTAGCAATTCTATCTCAAAAGACAAATATAACTTCTGCTTTTCTTTTGTATCCGATTTAATTATAAATGTAACAGATTAAGTCCCACTAAAGGGTACAAACCATTTATAAATTAGTTAAAATATCTTTAACATTTTGTGATCGTTTTTGATGTGTCGGTTTGACTCGGCTGCAGTCTTCCGGTTAATTAGCCAAACATTAATCTAGGTGTTGTTGTGAAGGGATTTTGCAGATGTAATTAGCACCCGTATTCAGTTCATTTTAAGCAAAGGAGATTATTCTGGGTGAGCCTGACTTAGGCAGTTAGAGGGCCTTAAAAGCACGGCTGAGGCTTTCACAGGAGGAAAAAAGAAATTCCTCCTCCGGACAAAGATGTGGCCCGTGTTTATGGAGCTCCAGCCTACTCAGGTCACGATCCTCTCCCCTAAAGACCTGCTTTACAAACTTTGGATTTGCTCAGCCAGCCCCCACAACTGCACAAGCCAGTTTCCCTGTGATAAATCGTACACCAACACATGCATATACACACACACCTCCTACTGGATCTGCTTTTCAGACTCAACTCTAACTGACATGCAATTCAAATCTGGTACAGCTGAAACTCTCAGACTTCAAATACCACCAGGGTATTTACAGAGCAGGGCAGACTTAAAAACCCTACAAATAAAATTTCTATTCATCGAATAAAAGAAATTTTTTACATAAGAAAAAAGGTTTTCTTAAATATGCAACAAGGTTTCCAAAACTAGTCATATTCTTACTTTTTTTAATTAAAAAAATTACAAATCTAATAATAACATTGCAGATTAAAGTCACAAAGCAAGGACACCAGGTAATCTAAACTTTCAAATTTTCTTAACATTTCAAATAACTTAAATAACAAAACTAGAGATTAGGAGAATTGTTTTAAATTTTTTTCCAAAGACATAAAATATAATAACTGTAGGTTTAATGTACTTCATTGTGTATATGTGTGTGTGTGTGTGTGTATTTGTGTAAGTCGCCAAAGCTATAATGTTACTTGTAACTCTTTAAAGATCATAAAAGAAAAACTGAATTTGAATCAGGGTAAATAGCTTTATTTTTTTTTAAGTTTATTTATTTTGAGTGATGGATCAGAGAGAGAGGGAGAGAGAGGATCCCAAGCAGACTCTGTGCTGTCAGCATGGAGCCCAATGTGGGGCTTGAACCCACGAACCATGAGATCATGACCTGAGCCAAAATCAAGAATCAGACACTTAACCAACTGAGCCACCCAGGTTCCCTGGGGTATATTTACTTTATAATTCAGATGAATGGTACAAACTGACATAAATCTCAGCCAGCCTCAGATACATTCAAGAGACAATTTTACAGATGTGTCAGAGAAAGTTTTAAAGACAAATACTTACGAGATGTATGTGAATGTGAATATTGGTTTAACATAATAGGGTAAATTCTGCTTGAACCTTCCCTGTTTTGACAGAGGGGAAACTTCCAAAAAACTAGAGGTGTCTGAAGTGAAGAGAAGGGGATATCAATTAAAAACAAAATAAAACAAACAAAAAACCAGGGCAGAAATTAGGCAACTAATCTAATGACGGGCACATTCTGGGGGAATAGAGAGCAAGAAGGTAGGTAAGAAAGCTTTGTATAGAAAAATTGGTAGGGCAACTGGGTGGCTCAGTCAGTTGAGTGCCTGGCTCTTGGTCTTGGCTCGGGTCATGATCTCACGATTCATGAGAATGAGCCCCTGCACTGGGCTCTATGCTGACAGCATAGAACCCGCTTAGGACTCTCTCTCTCTCCCTCTTTCTCTGCCCCTTCCATACTCCTTCCCTCTCATTCTCTCTCTCTAAAAATAAATAAATAAACATTAAAAAAAATAAATTAGGGGTGCCTGGGTGGCTCAGTTGGGTAAATGTCCAACTTTGGCTCAGGTCATGATCTCACATTTTGTGAGTTCGAGACCCGCGTCAGGTTCTGTGCTGACAGTTCGGAGCCTGGAGTCTGCTTCACATTTTTTGTCTCCCTTTGTCTCTTGGTTCCTCCCCCACTCGTGCTCTGTCTCTGTCTCTGTCTCTCTCTCAAAAATAAAGAAATATTAAAAAATGGTTTTTTAATAAAAAATTAAAATAAAAATAAAAAAGAGAGGGAAGACAGAAAGAGAAAGAAGGAAAGTAGAAGAAAAAGAAAGTAAAAGAGAAAGCAAAAGAAAGAGAAAAAGGAAAAGAAAGAGAAAGAAGGACAAGAAGAAAGAGAAAGAAACTTCCAAAGGTGAGGAAGAGGGGTCTGAGGTAGTGGAGGCCAGCAGGCTACTTCAGGAGAGGCAAGGCCATGAGAACTCCAAGAAAGGAAAGGAAAAGAGGCCTAGGTTTAAAGAATCTAATAGAATTTTGCATGAAGTCTGAGAACACAGATGTAGAGACCAGTGGGGATGAGAGCAACTGAAGATGTGAGAACATTGGAGAAGAGAGAAAAGGGAGAATCTTCAAAAGTGTTATTAGGTTCCCTTTAATTTCCTTTGAAAAATTCAAACAAAGCCCAGAACTGCATATTAATGATTTTTACTCACAGGACTGTGTGTCGAACTACACCCGCATGCTGAGTCTGGGCCACTAGGCAGCCTGGGATTGATTCAGATCACGTATCTTAGAAAGTGATGCACTAAATTCTTAGATGCAGAAATGGAGAAGAAGATTTTGTGTTGCTTGCCAAAGTACAGATATCAGCCACTTTTCCAACAGAGTCAGTCCTCTTTACGAGGATCATCTCTTTCCTTTTATTCAGGGATAAGAAACTGATCTGCCTTTTGTAAGTTTATATACTTTTCAGGCACTACATTATGTGGGTTTCAAAGAAAATTTGTAATACTGGTGGGTGTGTCCATCTCTTCAATAATTCATTTGGCAGACATCTGTTAAGAAGCTACTGTGTGCTCAGCTACAGTGCTAGATCCTGAGACTGGGGAGATAAAACACAAATTTTCCTTTGAGAAGCATGCAGCCTGGTGCACTGGGAATTGATTCTTCCAATCCTTTTGGAAATTGATTCAGCAACCACCATTAAAAAGCATACAAATTTCACTTGCCACAATAAATCCATTCCCAGAAGTCTGACCAAATGAAATATTGTTTTAATTTTTATTTTTAATTAATAGCCATTTAATTTAAAAGTTTAAGTTTTTTTTTCCTTTTAAAAATTTTATTTGAGAGAGAGAGAGAGCACGCAAGTGGGAGAAGGGCGGAAGGTGAGGGAGAGAGAATCTCAAGCAGGCTCCATGCTCGATGAGCCTGATGCGGGGCTTGATCCCACAACCTGGAGATTATGACTTGAGCCGAAATCAAGAGTCAGACCCTCAACCGACTGAGCCACCCAGGCACCCTATAAAATTTAAAATTTTAGCTTTAGTCAGACAGATTCCGGCTCAAACCCTGTTTCTGCCACTTACTAGACTATTGCCTAGCTCCCCTGGGCAGCACCACTCACGATACGAAGATAACAATTCTAGCACATTGAGTCATTATAGGTATTCACTGAGATAGCACGCATTTCACTCATCATTGTGCCTAGGATACGGAGGATGCCTTATAAACAATCCTGTCTTCCCTTAAGAGGTAACCACAGAAGGGTTACAGCTACACAGAAACCTAGAAGCATGCAAACAAGGCTGGAAAAACAGGTGCTCAAATAATCTTGCTAAGTAGATACGGTTGCGGGGTTGGTTTTTGTTTTCCCTGGAATGTTTTTCTGCAGATGAAACTGTGAGCTCCAAATTCTACTCATATATCTTATTGTGTTGGGGAATGTGATTGTTTTTCTTTTTCCAAAGGCAAGCGACATTTTGAAGCATAATAAGGAAAGAGCAACATTTCTTGATTTTCCATGCATTAATGGGGTTGGGTATTCAGCAGCACTACATTAGCCATGCATTTATTCGCAACTCAATAAACATTTATTGAAGATCTATGATGGGCCAGACACTGGGCCAGGAACTCGGCATTCAGATTGAAATGACGTGATTCTTGCCCTCAAGGGGTCTATTTCTGGCATTTACGGACAAATAAATCTATTATTACGGAACAAGTAAATCCTACCACAGAGTTATGCCTAGTGTTACCACCGGAGCCTGGAGGGGAGACATCTAAACCAGACTGGTTAGAGGAGGCTTCCCAAGGTGGTGCTTAAACTGAGCTTTGAAGGATGATGAGGAGTAGCTAAATAAAAAGCAGAGGAGCCATTCCAGGAAGAAAGAAAAGTCTATGCAGAGAAAGGGCATGAGTGATCATGGACGCCAGAAACAATCACTCCACACTTAACGTTTACATTATGTTCTCTGGAATTGTTCTTTAGATGAATTGAAACCAAGGTTCTCAATTACGAAGTTTTCTCACGAGAGAAGAAAGGAAGGCTTACCTCTGAAATTACCTCACAGTCTCCACCACACTGCTCCTTGATTGTGGCCTCTCTCCAAGGCACACAGAACAATAGCAATGATTCAGGAGAGCAGGGAGACAGGGCATCTCCTAAAAAAGTCATTTTCTTGGCCTTCCGAGTCTGGCATAAGATGGGCTTCGCTGAAAGAACCAACGGCACTGAATTTTTACCCAAAATGCATCTGCACACCTTTCCCCTTAATGCCAGCTCACCTCCTATCCTGAACTTTTCATTTGCGTGAAAGGCTAGAAGGGGAGATGGGCAAATTGAGCACCACTGGTCAAAATGGTGTGTTTGATTATAATTGAGATAAACCTCTCTGATCCATTGACATTATAGTAAGTAGAGTCACATCAGACACAGGGTTCCGTTCTGAAGCTTAGATAGAAGGCACAGGAGTATGGTCAAAAGTACTCTTGAACATCCCATAAGCCACCACAAAGAATAATGTGCATGTTTTGTCTTGGTGACCCTGTTTAGTACTGTGTGTGTATAAATGTCTAATGCACAGAATCGTGTGTGTGTAGTATAATGCATATCATAAATGGCATATAGGCAAAATTTATTTTTAAGGCAATATTTAAGGCATTTTCATGTTAATTTTTAAAATTTTAGATAGAGTGTGCACACAAGCAGGGGAGAGGGGCAGAGGGGAGAGAGAGAGAGAGAGAGAGAGAGAGAGAGAGAGAGAGAGAGAATCCCAAGCAGGCTCCACACTAAGCATGGGCTCAATCCCATGACCCTGGAATCATGACCTAAGTTGAAATCAAGAGTCCGATGCTCAACTGACTGACCCACGCAGGTGCCCCTCATATTAATTATTTAAAAGAGTATTTGTATGTAAAAACTTAAGCATGTGATGGGTCCCCACTTTACAAAACTTTATTCAATACTTCATGCCAGTCCAGGCGCCTAGGATTTTTTTCAGGCCGAAGGAATTTATTCTAGAAGAGAGAGCACTAGACTTATGATCAGAACATCTGGGATCAAGTCCTGCCACTGTCACTTACTGATAAAGAGGGCCTAAGGATTTACAAATCTAAGCCTTTATAAAGTTTGTCCAAGATAGTCTTGGAAAATATTCATGTCTGTATTTGATATTTAATGTGCTAACACCATGCACCAGAAATGGTAATAAAGGACTCACGACTTCGATCCCTTTCTATACATAATAAAATTCAACCAGGGACCTTTTGATTTCCCTTGGGTATCTTCACTCACTTTCTCATTCGCTACTCAATACATGTTTAAACTATTTTTAGAGCTATTTTTAAACTGTAACAAAATTTTTAAACAGAGTTGAAGCGGTTTCCCCACAACCTCATGTATGGAATGAAAGATCGCCACAGGAATCGTAACGCAGACAAGAAACTGACCACAGATTGTTTTTCAGAAAGCCAGTCTCATTCAGGATTGACAGTGACTGAGTCTCAAACTTAACAAATAGCGTGCACGGCCAGGTTTTTAGCCTATGTGCCAAACTGCTACTAAGAGGAAAGAAAAAGGCGGAGACGGAGACAGAGAAATAGAGAATCAACACTGCCCCACCTGTTCCTGCCCTGGGGTTCCCAGAGCTTACGCGTATCATCATCACGGTCACAGGTCCCCTAATCTGTGGAATCCCTGGGAACTCAGGAAAACCAGCCACCTTTTTATTTAAGCCCTTCCCACTCCAGCGGACAGTCCTTTCTCTATGAATGGCTAAATTTCATTTTTCAAAAATGGTAAACTAGGCTCTACGGGGGATTTCGAAGGTATCATGGGACTGTTTTCCAAATAATTCAGGCTCAATAAAACTGCTAAGTATGCTTTGTCATTGGATTTTTTTTTCAGATATGAGTAATTTTATCCATATGTTGCTCATTCATAAACATTTCTACAATGCAGTTTAAGATTTTTAAAAGCCACTGGTTGTCCCAGGAGGTACTGGGGCCTACTTCATACTTTTCTAGAAACTATTTTTTAAGTCAAATGTCCAAACAGGCAGCTCTCTTCTCCTTACAAAGTCTGGATCCTGAAATTTTAGGTGTGGGTTTGAAAACAGATTTCAAATGTTTTGCCTGTTATTTTGTGTGTAGACTTTTGGAAACTCGCTTTTTCTGGGCTCTCCTTATTCTGCTGCCCTGGAAGGTTAACTTACCTCCTGCGGGCATGAGGTGACGTCTCTGTTTCAACAAGAAGAGTCCTCCCCCATGTACATGGTTCAAGTTCTAACCTCAGCCAAGCGGTGTCGCTCCCAGGTGAAGGCCCCATCCACCCCGCCAATTCAGAGGCTCTGCGTTGCTTTTGTCCTGTTTTCAACTTACATCTTCAAAAAAGATAAGACCTGCCTAGAAATCTGTTCTTACCGCCACTTCTCCCTGCCTCATAGTCACCCTCCACTTTCTCTGGTCCGAAACCAACTGTGTAAGGGAATCCACTTCTATAATGCTCAATGCTGTGAAAGCTGAGAACTCAGGGGCTGAAAATACTTTGTCTTGGTTTTACGGGTCACTGTAGGGTAAGGCCAGTCTCTTCCCTACTTTGGGGGAGAAACTCTGCCACTGAAATGGAGGAGGCCTGAGGGAACCTCAGTTGAGTTTGTTAACCACTTAAGAGAAGACAAGAGACATGAAATCGTATATTCAGTGAATGAGCATGGACGGTTCACCACAGGGGGCAGGCAACTTCTTGTTGGGTGCATCTAAGTGACTGTCACTGATGTCGATATTCACTGTGTGTAGTTCTAGTTCATTCCCAGCCCTGCCTCCTTTTATTTTGGAGCTAATGCCGGCTGCGTGTCTAGTTTTCAGTACGGTGAGATAGAATCAGCAAATCACACTTATGTTTCATCCTTTTCCAGGATTTTTGTTGGTTTTCTGTAGCAGCAATAGGCACCAACTCTTCCCGCATATTGCCTTTTTTGCTGGAACATGTTGTGTGTTGGGTGAAATTTTCTATAAAAACTAAAAAAAATAAAAATAAAAATAAAAAAAGCAGGACCTCAAGAGGAGAACTGCCTGGGTTAAAATCCCAGTGCCAGCACTCGCTTGGCTGTGTGACCTGAGGTAGGTCACATTAGTCCCTCGGTGCCTCAGTTTCCTCACCTGTAAAATGAGCATGACAGCAGTACTTACCCAAAATATTGTAAACAAGGAATGAAATGAGGAAGTTAGAATAGGGCCTGGCCTACAGTCAAGCACTCAAAAATCATTGGCTTGACCAGAATCTCTTCTGTGCCACTAGCTTCCGTTCCCAGTTAGCAAATACTCTTCAGAGAATTCCCAGACACTTGTTTTAAGAGATGTATACTTTCTGTGTGTTTCCACCTGCCATTTATTCCACAAATATCTATGGAGCTCTTGTCATGTGTCAGGCTCTGTGATAAGCACTGGGGTATTATTTTCTTCCCATAAAAATAAAGACTCAAGACTCATTTCCGTCAAATGGTAACAAAGAAAGCCAAATGCTCTCCTCTGCCCCTCCCCAGCTTCTGTTTGAATCAGTGTGCTGAGGCTAAAGAACTAAATTTGTCCCAAAGGATTCTCACACACCAGAGAACCATTAAATTAAAAAGCACTGGTGCTTCTGGGAGAAAAAGACTGGAAAATATCACCGCTTTGCATTAACAACGTCTACCCAGCAGACCCAGGCTCCTGACCCGGCTAAGGAGCCCCCTTTGCATGGAAAGAGCCCATGCCACTGAATGAGACTAAGTGATGCGTTCCCATCCAGGTGTCCTGGGACTGATGTGTGCTGCTCATTAGTAGTAAATGGTAGCTACGTGTGGAAATCCCAGCATCCTGGAAAGAGAATACAACCCTAAGGAACCATTAATCACCTGCATTGATTCTAAAATTGACTGAGATGTGGCTAGAGAGTTGTTTGTTCAGAATTTAATTTGATTCACCAGCCATTGGACAGGCCTTTATTTGGTGTTAAACTGCTACATTTCCAGCTACTGAAGCTGACTCAGGTGTTCCCGAGTTTTTGTCTTTTTTTTCTCCCCCTCCCCAGATTTGTAGGCAAAGAGAGTGGAATACATTGCTTTCAACCCCTGCCTCTGCGTGTGTTGAAAAGCACTCCAGTCAAGGGTGAAATACATTGATCAAGTGACACGGTAAATTGTAGCGCCTGCTGCATTGGTGAATTCACAGCTGGGTACAGCTGGATGTGGGTTAGGATTGGTATCTTCCAATGGTGACCTTTCTATTTCTTTATGAAGACCAAGGCACAGTGGAAAATACAGACCAGTGTATTTATAGCCATTGGATGCCGTTCCAATTGGCAGGCAAAAAAGAAAAATATGAGCCCCTTATTGCGAGCACTCAGTTAACTAGCCTTCTGAAACCCTGACCTCAGAATTTGTTACCATCTGCTTTTACCCCCTTGTATCTCCTTCCATATTAGCTGCTCACTCTACCAAGCCTGGGCTGAACCATCCCATGATAATGCTCCATGTCCAAGGTCATGGTGTTCCTCCTCTCCATCTACAACCCTTCCTGTCTCCCATTTCCTCATTCTGGCTAAGGCTATTTCTCTCCTGTTCCTTTACTCGCTCCCTGGCATGCTTTCAGCTGCATTGCCCTCCTCACTTAGCTTATGCTCTGAGGTAGGCCACATTCAGGCGACCTTCACTCATTCATCCCTTTAAAGTGCTTCTATATCCAAGTGGTAACGTCCATGTGCCCCACTCTCGTGATCTGTAGAATGTGTTCCATTTCTGGGCCTGTTCCACAGGACTTGGAGGGAAGTCTTGAATTAACTGTCGCCAATTACAATGTGCCCACATATCAATCCTACCAGGCTCCCCCACAAAGCCATCTCCTTCTGTCCTGCGTGACAGTCTCAGCCAGATATGACTTCCCCTGTCTGCGGATTCCCGCAGCTCTTTTCTCATGGACAGCTTACCTCCTTACGCCCTTTCGTGTTTCTGTTGTCTAAATAATCTCACCTTCCCTGTAAGATTATGGCTCCCTAAATGCAGGAATTATGTTTTATTCATCTCCGTCCTATTCCTTTGCTTTTTTGCCATAGTTATGTGTGTCTTGTTGAATCAATTTACACTGAGGAAATTGTCACTTGGCAATGCTGGTAATTTTCAACCTTCACATATTAGACATTCATAAACCAGTATTTTTATACATTATATTTGTATCAAGTATTTCTAAACATCTCTGTGCCATCATGGTAAAATTGCGTAGCTTGAACATTGAGAAAGAAGCTAAAATTGAGGAAAATCCCAACCCAATAAGAGGGAGAAATAACAGTCCTTCTGGAAAGAAAGGGGAAATCAAAGAGAATAAGAGGAAGGAGTGCAGAAATGTAAAGATACAGACTCCCCCAGGGTGCCAGTAGTTTGGGTGGGGCTCAGTTAGAAATGAGAAACCTTAGATAAATGGGGGCGGAGGGTAGCAAAGAAGAAATCCTAACTTACTAAGGTTATTCCATGTACTGCAATCCTTACAAAGACCTAATCCAACATGGAGTCACCTAGCAGTGGTGTGTAAGTGGTGGCTTATGGAATTAGATAGAAAGACAGAGTCTGAATTAGTATCCCAGCCTCCCTTTGCTAAGAATGGAAGAGAGCCACACATTCTTTCATGGCAGGAGACAGCCACAGACAGCCTGAGAGACCCTAACCCAAAGGGTGCAGTGAACTAGAGCAGTGTTCAAGGTGAAATGGAAGATGTGGAAAAGACACAGAGAAGTGAAGAAAACTCAACCATAGGAGGTCACTGGGTCCTGAAAATGTAACATGAAAACATCAACTGTAGACAGAAGTTGGGGGCCCAGTGTCCAGATGTACAAGAGACATTCTCTCAAGAACTGCCTGTTCCTCCCCCAAGGGTACTCTCCCCTTTACCAAAGGGCTATCTACCTTTCTAAAAGAGATGAGGTTATCATTAATTAGGAAGCTTAAGTGTACCCTGCTCTACAGAGATATATACATGGAGATATGTTACCCATTTA
The DNA here is from genome assembly GCF_023721935.1 of Panthera uncia. Classification (NCBI taxonomy): domain Eukaryota; kingdom Metazoa; phylum Chordata; class Mammalia; order Carnivora; family Felidae; genus Panthera; species Panthera uncia. The sequence continues at coordinate 43,629,838 of NC_064807.1, forward strand.
TGGGTACATAAATACACAAACATGTATGCATGTGTGTGTATGTGTGTGTGTATGTGCGTGTGTGTATGTATATACACACACACTGTCATGGAAAGAGACAGACAAGTTTCCTGCATCCCTACTTGAGGAGCCCCGTAAGCTCTAGCATGACAATATAAAGCTGTAGGCTGAAGGATCATGCTGGCCCTGATACTGGCTTGGGGGATGAGACTTGGATCTACTTTTCCTTTCCCTAGGGACAGCTGGAGGCTGCCTCTGCCTCATCTGTGGCCACGCCAAAGCCTTTTTTACCTTTTGGATTGCCCATATTCAGGCAGTCAGTATCCACTCAAGATTAGCATTAGGAATTTTATGATTTTTCAAATATCTGCTATGTCCTTAAGTAGCTATGGGACCTTGAGCAAGTTTCCATGACTACACATTTCAGATCATCATTTCTATGACACGTAAGTATTATAATGAAGAATAAATACAGTATTTGTTGGATCTAGCATTATGAAATCAGAGTTACATTTCTTTCTTTCCTCTGTGTGCTACAAGTCTTGGCTGCTTCCCCCCATATGCTCTCTTCCTTATTCCTTTCCACTGTTTCTAGGAACTTGATCCCATAGTTATCCTTACTCTCTCCAGGACCATTCATGGTCATCTTTTTGTTGTGGTTTTCCCCTTGATCATCTAACATGCCGTCATCTTTCGTATCCTGAATAAAACTCTCTTGAGCCATAACTATCCTGGCAGTGTCTCTCGTTTTCACTTCCAAAATCACTGTTAAGAGCATTCTACTACTTCCTGACTCTACATCACAGTCTCTAATCTCCTTACCAACTGTAATCTAGTTTATATCCTAACCATTCTACTTGGAAAAGCCCTTTCTCCTGATTCTCACTCCTAGGATTCTCATTCCTAAAAAAACATTAAATACTTGAATCATGACACTTGCTTTTCTAAAAATGTCAGTGCCTTTTGGGTAAGTTCTTTTTTTTGTTTGTTTATGTTTTATTTGTTTTTGAGAGAGAGAGAGAGAGAGCAAGTGCTCAAGTGGGGGAGGGGCAGAGAGACAGGGGGACAGAGGATCCAAAGCAGGCTCTACACTGAGAGCAGGGAACCCGATGTGGGGCTCAAACCCATGAACCATGAGACCTGAGCCAAAGTCCAATGCTCAACTGACTGGGGCCCCCAGGTGCTCCCTAGGTTAAAGTTCTGATTCTTCACTTAAGCATTCATCTTCCATGACCCCGATCTATCTTTCTGTACCTAAGATTGCCATAAAGACAAAATTAAAATGATTTTTTTTTTGAGAGAGGGCTCAAGTGAGCAAGGGGCAGAGAGAGAGAGAGAAAGAGAGAGAGAGAGAGAGGGAAGCAGGACTCATGCTCACCCGAAGCAGGGCATGAGCTCACTTGACATGGGACTCGGAACTCATGAATCATGAGATCATGAGTCATGCTTAATGACTGAGACACCCAGGAGCCCAAAATTAAAATAATTTAAAGAATTCCATGACCATCAAGTACAGACAGCTTTGCTTACTATTCCTTTCTTAGAGATTCTTAATGTATATTATATTAAGGTCTCTGTGAGGAGCTCTACAGGAAAAAAAAAAAACTCATTCAACAAATAATTGCCTGCTTCCTAGTAATGGCCACGAAACACTTGTTCTGATTACTATTTGACCTTATATAAATCTTAGCTCAAGTTGCTTTAAGGTACTAGAAAATACACTTTGGGCTATATATTTATATCCATCCCTGAACCTGTTCTAGGACTTGGATATAGTATGTGCTTAACATGATCTGGAATGCTAGGTTATGTCCTATCATCAAAAGACATATGAACTTTTCTTGCTTTTTAAAAGAAATGATACCACACCTGTCTGAAACCAACAGAAAGCAATGAACTATAAAATCTCTATGACACAAATATTTTCTTTGACTGTCTCAAAGGCCTCATTGCTCCATAGGACTTGAAGAAGGAAGGAGTGGGCTTTTTTTTTTCACCACTCACTAGAGCCGGGAGTCAAGCTTCATTCAAGCACATGATCGCATTTAAGGTTCGTAACCCTATGAAACAGGCAAGATTATACACATCTTTACGGATGATAAACCGAGGCTCAGAGTCACCCACCAATTAAGTGACATTGCCTGTATTCAGATTCAGGTGTGCTGATTCTAAAAATCTTTGCTCTTTGCACAAAACTGAAGCTTTTACAAATAGTGAGGTGAGAAGAGACGTGTGAATGTTGATGATGAAAAGGGAAGCAGGCCAAGATAAGAAAAACATTCGTTCAGTGTCCTGGGTGATAAGTCTTTGCCAAGAACATTACAAGGAGAAGAGACCATAGCTACCAGCTGCCAAGTCCCAGTGTTCGGCTGTTGGAGAACCAAAAAGAAGGAAGACGGAACGAAGAAAGAAACAACAATGTGCTCAAATAGCCTCGGCTGCTGCAAAGCTCCCTGCCCTGGGGAAACATAGACGGTAAACTGTTTTTCTTGTGTTGACTTAATACTGATCACCCAGCATCATGAAGATTTGACCAGACTATGCCAAGCAGGTTGTCTCCTGCAGAAGATGATGAGAGAAGAAACTGAATTTCTATTATAGCCACAGACTACGCTTTATGCTTTCCCCCATGGGTGTTTCCCACGCTTGCTACCAATTAAATCATGAGTAGTCACTGAATTCTGTTTGAAGAATGAAGGAATGAATGCAAGAAAATAGGTTTGTGTCAGAGAACTATTTAAATTCCCTACCTCCCCTTAATTAGTTACTGTAGTCTCACTGTCTAGGAGGAATCACACATTTATAAGTAAAATTGTTTTGAAATTGGTATTCTGAGAATATAGCAACATTCCTTGTGGGTGGCTTAGTACATCAGTCATCAAAATGTCAATATGTCTACACATATGACTATAATATTTTGACGTTGCATTATCATAACACCTAGTATGCACTCAACATTACCGTGCATTTTAACCTCAAAAGCAAATCAAACCGTATCTTGTCAATTTACATAGATTGCAGGCTCCACTGATGGGAAACTCTCTCCCTGTAACGACACTGATAATGCTCCTTACATGTTACTTGGTGAGTAAAAGCAGCACAACGAGAAGAAAATAGCTTGGTGGCAGTGCCTCACTGGACATTAGGATGATGTGGCCAGAAATAAAATAAGAAACCCTTTGTTCTTGGTGTTTTCTTCAGAGGCTTCTTGGACCCTCTGTGAAAACCCAATTCTACATGGCTTTTTCTGCAAAATTACTGGCAGATAGGAACTTTTCAGCTAGCACATGTCAAAGACTCTGCCAGGAATGTAAGCTGTACAATAATTTTTTTTATGTCTTTAGACACCTAGAACAGAAACCTTAAACACCCAAGTGTCAAAATAAGACAGATAACCCAATAAATTTGCTAGAACAGGGACAGGGAAAAACAAACACAGCCTTCTGTTATACGGATGTCTTTTAACTCTCTCCGACCACTAGCCTGAAACCTTAGCCTGCCACACGTCTTTCCTGTCGAGCTGTTTATTTAGACTCCCGTAAAGCCTCTCGGCACCCATTTTTAATTTTCAGCTTGCTTCTTGTCAGCTTTCTGAAAAGCATGGCAAGACCCACTGTTTAACAAAAACACACACAAATCAGGGAAGGGGGTAGATGGATGGCAGGAGGTGGTGGGTGCAGGCGCCTCCCAGCAAGTGTGAGAGAACCACATTCCTGATCCCATTCGTTTGTAATTGGGTGCAAGGGTTGCCAGTCGAGGTCATTCAATCTTGCATGCCTGGGTTTAGCTAATGCCCAACCTTCATGTGGCATGTTCCGCATTCATTCATGAAACACTTTGTAAATGTTCCGCAGTGATGTTGGCAAGAAAAGGAATCTTCAGCAGCAGTTCATTTCATTCTGGTAGTTTCCTCAGCTTGATTAGAAGGCTTGAGGAAGCTGCAAGCAATCATCTTGTCCTTCTAAAGAGGAAAGATAATAGGCTTGAATTCAAAGATCATCATCAAGTAGTGTTATTTTTTTTTTCAATGTAAGTGATAATCCACGAAGCCGCAATCATCGATCAAGTAATGGCACATGTGATGTGCCGTGCGTGGACCTATAGGTAGAGTGAACATATTGAGTGAACATATTCTGTGAACCAAAAATCAGAATTCAGAGTCTCACGTGAAATAACAATGGCAGGTTCCAGCTCAAGAGGTGGTTAGGGAAATGGAGTGTGGGTTCCTCAAGTGCTAGAATTTACAGGCAGTTTGATGACTTAAGAGGAGCAGTGTTAAAGACTATTTAAAAGTGGGCTGCTTGCTCTGCAAAAGCAAGGCTTATAGTCTTGGCAGTTGTGGGAAATATAAAATATTTAATCTCTTCACTGTCTCTCGACTCTTTCTCCTATGCAGTTGGAAGCAATCTCAGTTTCCCAGGAGCCCATAGGCTCAGTGTATGCTTCCTTTATAGTATTCATTAATTTCTGCAGCGGATAGTAATTTATCCTATAATAATTTATCCTACAATTTATCCTAATAATACTATCTGCTATCAACATAGTGATTTTCTTAAAGTTGTAAAGGTTTGGGGCATTGGTAGGCAAGAGAAGGAAAGGAAGAGGTTCTTAGAAAAACACCCAAAGTAAATTGCACCCCGATGCCACTGCATGTGTGTGTGCATGTAGGCATGTATGTGCATATAAAGGAAGAGGTGAAAATCTTGGATCATCTCCAACATACAATCCCACCCCACCCCCAGGGTTAACCACCATTCGCATTTAAGAATTGTGTGTGTGTGTGTGTGTGTGTATGCATGTGCTTATTATATCTGATCTATAAGAATATATATGTATGTATATGCATATATGTATATATCATACACACACAGCCACATATATGTGCTTTTCTTTTTCACAAAGATGGAATCCTGCTATACCTATTGGTGTACAACTTGTTTTTATAAGAGCATTTTTTATGTATACCTTGTCAAGTCAGTACATAATGTTCTATGTATTCTCTTTTTTTATTAAAAAATTGTTTTACATTTATTTATTTTTGAGAGACAGAGAGAGACAAAGTGTGAGCAGGGGAGGGGTAGAGAGAGAGGGAGATACAGAATCAGAAGCAGGCTCCAGGCTCCGAGCTGTCAGCACAGAGCCCGACATGGGGCTTGAACCCACGAACTGAGATCATGACCTGAGCCGAAGTTGGATGCTTAACTGACTGAGCCACCCAGGTGCCCCTCTATGTATTCTTTCTAATGGTTGCTTAATATGCCTAAATAAATTTACTGTTTTTATTTGATGGATCCCTCAAGTGAGATAATTGCTAATTTTTGGTATTATAAACAAGGCTGCAATTAACACCCTTGAATATATATTTTCGCTGATTTGTGTAATTATTTCTGAAAGATAGATTCCTAGACATAGTAATGCTGATAACTGGGCCTTGCCTTTAGTTATCAATTTATCAAAAGATAGAATTTGAGGTGGAAGGAGGAGGGATCATAGACACCAGAAACACAGAAAGTCTGGTAAACAAATGTTGGCAGGACTCATCCAAACACTACAGAGAGAAAAGGAAGTCTGAGTCTCTGGTTCCATTGGCAAGGGATCTCTCTTAAGATATCAGTATCTCTAGCTTTCCTAGGTGATAATTTTAATTTTAGGTAATAATTAGATAAATTTAGTAGTATCTACTTCTTAGAACTTACTCAGACATGCTCACTAAGCAGCATGATGAATACAATATGATTTCCCCAAAGATCTAACCTGACAGAAAGTCAAATATAGGAAAAATGTAGATAGTAAGCTCTCTACCAGTCTGTGTTTTGGGTTCATGTAAATCCATCCCTGACAGATGGATTCTCCCAGCGTGCTCAGAAAATTGGTTTCTGAAATCTACAGAATCACCACCCTATGGGGCTTTTTGAAAGACATCCTTGTCATTAATATGGTCAACATCTCAACTCCCATTATGTATCTCCAGTTTCAAACTTGCATAGAGTAAGCTCCTAGTAGACAAGACCTACCTTTGAGTTTGTCATCCCTACAGCTAGAGGGCAATGCCAGAGTGGACATCAGTTGCCATGTCAATTTCTCAATGTTCTTAACATCGAGATCTCCTGGTTCAGCCTCTTAACCACAACATAGATACTGCCTGCACCTGAGCCCACTGTCTTCAGTCTCATTCTCCTTGAAAGCACACAAAAATAGCATCCCACTGTTTATAGAGCAAAGTGCAATCCCTAAGGGCTGGCATTTAAGATTCAAGATCTGGATCCATCCCAACTTTGCAGTCCAATTTCTCACTATACCTTTTCATTTCCATCTCTAGGTCTCCGCTTCTATTCTCTCCCCCTGAAATACCCTTCCATTCCCACTTTCCTCTCCTTGAGAATCTAAAATATAGATCGTAGGAATAGAAATCTAATACACTGGTAAGATAGAAGGTATAAATATTTCCCTGATGGGCAGGGGCTTCCATAGTAAAATAAAGGCTGATAAGGCTGAGAGATGGGCGGGGATGGGGAAAAGTCTTGGACTCATTAGCCACATGGGCCTATTTGCCCCTCCCTTCTACCCTCCCATCCCTGCTTTCTCTTGTTCGTTTGTTTTTGGTTTTTGTTGTTTTTTTTTTTTTTTTTGAGCTATCATGCCCACCAAAGGATAAGGCTTAAAGGAAATTATTTTCATAAATGGTCATAATTGTGTATCTGTATTACCATTTTTTATAGACGTAAGATTCGCATTATATTTCAATCTTTCTTGGGTGAGCAAATGGGACATATTTGTGAAACTCAGAAATTAAATCTATGTTGTTGGACTGACATGATACTGTCTCTTAGGACTGAACAAAAGAGAATTATTCATTGAAGGGAAAAAAATCCTTATTTCTTTCTAAAATGGACCGATGTGACATTACTTTCTTTTTGAACTTGGCTACCTCACACCATATTTTCTTTTTTGACCTGGGTTACCTGATATCAGCACGAAGCAAGCATTTATAAAGTTGTTTTAGAAAATCTTTGATAAAAATCTCCATAGTAATACTCATTATAAATTTAACTTTTGTGGCACCTGGGTGGCTCAGTTGGTTAAGCGTCCAGCTTCAGCTTGGGTCATGATCTCATGGTTCATGGGTTTGAGCCCTGCATTGGGCTCTGTGCTGACAGCTCAGAGCCTAGAGACTGCTTCGGATTCTGTATCTCCCTCTCTCTCTCTCTCTGCTCCTCCCCCACTCACTCCCTGTCTCTCTCTGTCTCTCAGAAATGAACAAATGTTAAAAAAAAATTTTTTTAATGAATACATTTAACTTTTTTCTTTTTCCTTGTGAAAAACATGAAAAAATTTTAAAGGTTCTTGTTAAATACTCTAATGTAAGGCAACTGAATATCTGGAGCACCTTTCTCAAGCTTCTTATTTTACTTTATTATAATATATGGAATATGCAATGCTTTCTAAGTTCCAAGGATAAATCTTTGTCTAAAATTTTCCTTGACTTGCTGTTTACCTTGTTGCTAAAGAACAAAGAGAGTCCCAGCCATGAACCCTCTTCAAATGAAATATGGACTTATATTTGGATGTCTTTGCTACCAGTCAGTTCTGCCCTAAAAGAGGTGATAAAAAGATCCAGAACACCTCTCTCCTTTGAGTCAGATGTCCAGTCCTCCGAATACCCCACCTCTGGGGTTGGGATGCCCAGATCTGCTAAACATATTTTAAAAACAGGTAAAAATTTCACAGAAGACTGAAAACTGTGTGGTAAGGAATAAATATTGTAGAACGAAGTTTTGAGATAAAAATAAATGAGCAACATAATAATGACTTGACTAGTATTTAGCTTTCTTGATATCTGGAAATATCTTATTGTAGAAGAAATAAAAATTGGGCCAAAGCTAGAGAAAGGAGCTAGTCCTGAGTTTGGCAAGTACCCGATATAGATGTGCAAAAAAAAAAAAAAAAACCCAACCAACAAACAAAAAAACTTGATCAAGCGGAACCCAACTCAAAGATTCAAGCCTTAATCTGAGTTAAGGATTTCTTTTAAAAAGAAAAGCCCACCTACAAATTTTAAAGGATGTCTTGTGGTCAGTACCTTATTCTACCAGTCTTGAAGAAATAGCATCACAAAAGAATGCAATTAAACAGGAACAAGGAGAACAAGACTTCCTTAGCTAAGTCATTCAGTCGTTTCAGGTTTCAATTTTCTTGTTTATGAAATATGGATAATAATACTTGCCTCCCTGTCTCAGAGGAGGATTGAATGTATTAAATGAGGTCATACATGTAAGACTGCTCTACAACTATAATACGTTATTGTTGTTACCACAATATCATTTTCTATTTCATCCCCAAATCATCTCCTGCGTTCTACATAGTTGGGCATGTACTATAAGGGCAGAATGACTATATGCCATGGAATTTCCTGGATGGCCTAACTTTCACCAGCCCTACCCCACCTTCCTCGTGAGTACACTCTTCAAATCATGTGTCCTTAGACTGGAAATCACAGGCACTTAATCTTTAGTGAGATGTGTAAATATCCATCATATAATTAGAAGTCTACTCACAAACAAAATTCTAATAATAATCTCCTTCTGAAAGATACGGAATGCTCAGTAGTTAAAAAGTCTTTTAGGGGCGTCTGGGTGGCTCAGTCAGTTAAGCATCTGACTTCAGCTCAGGTCATGATCTCATGATTCGTGAGTTCGAGCCCCACATCAAGCTCTGTGCTGACAGCTCAGAGCTTGGAGCCTGCTTCGGATTCTGTGTCCCCCTCTCTCTCCGCCCCCTCTCTGCTTGTGCTCTGTCTCTCTCTGTCTTTCAAAAATGAATGAACATTAAAAAAAAAAAAGTCTTTTTAAAGGAAACTGGCCAAGTGCAAAAAAAGAAAGACAATGAAATATGTAACTATCTCAAGAGAAGAAAGAGAAAATAGCTATCAGAGGTGCCGATTTCCAACCCAGGTCTAACTTAGCCTTTGAAATTAGATGAAACTAGCCTCCTGTACTTTCGACTAGGGCACAGAGCCACGAGAACCACTTCAATGAGAGATAGATATGAACTATGACTAGTTTAGAAGAAAATGCCTTTCAGAGGAAGTCTTTGGCAGCTGTGGAAGCTGGATTAGAAAGGAGTTAATTTAAGTGCACAAGTAAATAGAATCTATACACACGGGTATTAGAAATGTCATTTTTGACATTTAAAAAGAATGGATCTTGACCTCAGCTGGAATATGTATGTCTGAGCCTCCCATCTCGTTCCTAGCATTACTAACTGGTGCATTATTACTTGGGCACTAAATGAAGAGAAATGGCATTCCATCACCGGATCAACATGTTACTTCAGAAATCCCAGTTTTAATACAAGGAGTATGTTGACAATGGATGGAACATTCGTTGAAAACCTCACACAGCGCAGCTGGTAAATCACCCAGAAAGCCAATTCTATTTAAATGCTATGAAACCTCTGAGTGAAAATCCAAAACATCTTTTTAAAAATCACAGTTGAAAGTAAAGTGCCGTCTTCCATCCAGCAGCAACAGGCTGGGCAAGGAGATGGTAACACCTGGGTTTTTTTTTTTCCTCCGCTTAGGGAGCCAATCTTTCCTCCCTTTATTTTTTATTCCTTTATGTTAACAGAAAGCAATGAGGGCTTATGTTTGTATCCAGGTTGATTCTAAAACATTGAGCAGATTTATATAACAAATCCTCAAGGAGGTGAAAGATCCTGGTGAGAAACTAATGTGGTCTAGCTTACAACTACAGTGTCCATTTCAGGCAACCTCTGGTATTTCCAATGGCTTTCCTAATTCCCGTCCAATTTGGCCATTGGGTCTCAATTCTCACCATGCTTCTATCCATGGCTCAGCCACAGCCACAGCCACAGTAACTACACGCATGAACATGAGGAGACTTTTAAAAAGCTTTTTTTTTTTTTTTGAATCCAATAAGCTGGACTTTTGAAACATCTAGGAAATAATCACTTCCCAAAAGGTGATTTGGGGAGGCAGCCATATTGAAATGACCATGATTTTTTTTTTTTTAAGGCCACGTCTAAGATCAGCAATTAGCAAAGTTTTCCTGTAAAGGCCGCACAGTAAAACGTCTATTGCAATTCCTCAACTTTGCAACCGTGGCAGAAGAAAAATCATCAACAATACTAAACAAGTAACAATGGCTATGTTCTAGTACAACTTTATTTACGGACACACATACGAATTTCATATAATTTTTATGTGTTACACAACACTTTTCTTTGGAGTTTTTCCAACCATTTACAAATGTGAAAAAACATTCTTAATAAGTCATACAAAAGCAGACAGCAGGACACATTTGGCCCTATAGGCCACAGTTTCCTGACCCTTGTCTAAGAGGCTCAGAAGGGAAAAGAGCACTAAAAAACCCTTCTGGAAGTCACTATGTTAGCTATGAAAAAAAAAAAAAAAAGAGGTTAGAGTGGGAGAGAGCCAAAGCATAAGAGACTGTTAAAAACTGAGAACAAACTGAGGGTTGATGGGGGGTGGGATGGAGGGGAGGGTGGGTGATGGGTACTGAGGAGGGCACCTTTTGGGATGAGCACTGGGTGTTGTATGGAAACCAATTTGACAATAAATTTCCTATATTGAAAAAAATAAAAATAAAAAAAAATATTCAAAAAAAAATAAAGTTGAAGCAATAAAAAAAAAATAAGTTAGCTATGGGCACAGGTTATTCCTCAAAGGTTAAAGGTCAATCAAGTGTGATAGTCATTAGTGTTGTCCAGTGAGCGTTTCCTGCTCTGTTCCTGGGAACAGGGTTGCATCATCATTTCCCACACTCTTGTAGTCAGTGTGGTCATAGGGCTTACTTTGGCCAAGGGGATATAAGAAGTGATATGTTCCCCTCCAGGTAAAAAAATAAGGGGCAAATACATGATTTACCGTATTCCCTTCTTAAGGTGAGAGTAATTATGCTTGGACAAAGTAACAACTATTGACTTGTGGGATAAGAAGCCTGAGTAAGAAATAAAATTCTGTTTATTAAGCCACTGAGATTTTAGACGGTTTGTTATCACAGTTTAGTCCAGCCTGTACTGAATGCAACCAGCTTATTATATACTATGATCAGAGGATACCTAAGTTTCCTCTTAGGTATGTATACATGTATACATGTATGTATGTAAACATGTATACCTGCTTTAGCAGAAGACAGCCACTTTGACAACCGAAGATTAGATAGCAAATATATCATGGATTTATTATCCCTGTGTCTTTGGACTGTGGAGAGAACTATAAAAAGTAGTAGATAATTGTTTTAATGATACTATTCGATGCAGATGAAAGTATTGTTAAGACAGCTAGTCTCATGCTGCTAGTGGAAAAACACTAGCTTCTAGGAAGCTCATCTGTGTCTTTGACAATTTTTCAAATTCTTTGACTACAAATTCTGCTAGGAATCTATCCTAAAAAATAATCAAGAATTATCAATAATAACAGGCAATTATCTCTGAATAATGATATATGTTTTTGTTAAAATAAGGAAAATAAAGAAAAGCCCTGGAAAAATTGTGTCCAACTTGATGGGAAGTGCCAAAAATTATGCTAGATTCATATAATGACAAAATTACAGAATAATGTAGAATAAGTTTATGAAAAATTTTAATGGCAAAAACAGATTATGTATTATGTATTGTCCAAATAGTCTAATTCAATGACTTACATGTACTTTACATATGATACATGTAGAGAGACAGAGACAAAGAGGACTGGGCACGAAACACACCAAAACGTGGTAGGATCACAAATGGCTATTATTGTATTCCATTGACATTTTTATACTGTCCAATTTTTTTTTACAAGGAGTATATATTACTCTCAGAGCCAAAAAAGTAATAAAATTTATTTTTAAAATAGTCCCAAGCCAGCCAGCTTTAGACTCCCCCTTAGAGAACACCACTGTTTTTTTCTTTTTTCCATAAGCTACAAGAGACCCAAGTACTATCTTTATTGAAGAAGCCCCCTTCCGAAAATTTTTACTTTGGATCCCAAATTACGTTGTTGGCATAAAACCAAAAAAATCATGACTCATAGAGATTCACGCTATAAAGAATGACCGATGCCTTCTTCCTGATGCTGTGGCATATATTAATTCAAACCTTATTACTATTTAATTTAATTTATTATCGCAATTCTTGTAAATGACTTGCTTCCAGAGGATTTCATAGGCCTTTTACATCCACCTTTTTGGGCCTTATCATCTCCACTATTATGCTAGCTTGCAAATATCAGTGGCTTACCAAATAATTCTTGTTCACTTCATAGTCTAATAAAGTATTCAGTGGGTAGCCTTCTGTATGATGATCCCAGCATCCTGGGTTCTTTCTTTAAAAAAAAAATTTTTTTTAATGTGTATTTATTTTCGAGAGAGAGAAAAACAGAGCATGAGTGGGGGAGGGGCAGAGAGAGAGAGGGAGACACAGAATCCGAAGGAGGCTTCAGGCTCTGAGCC
>NC_064807.1:43642320-43689231 GCF_023721935.1 Panthera uncia
AAAAAAAAATTAAAAAAATAAAATTATCAGAGAAAAAGATTGACTAGCTTTCTGGGAAAACAAAATCGAGCTCTCCCTTTATCTTTACACCAAGTAGAATCCTAGGCAAATCGAGAATTTAAGTGTTTAAAAACAAGAAAATGTCTGTCAAGCCTATTATGAAAAGCCAGATATCAAAAAGTAAACACTGATGTACTTGATCATAGGTTTTAGATTTCTGTATGGAATAAAGAAACAGAAGGGGTTCCTGGGTGGCTCAGTCAGTTAGGCCTCCAGCTCTTGGTTTCAGCTCCTGTCACGATCTCACAGTTCTTGGGTCTAAGCGCTGCATCGGGTTCTGCCTTGACAGTGTAGAGCCTGGTTGGAATTCTCTCTCCCTCTCTCTGGCCCTCTCCCACTTGCTTGCGTTCTCTCTCTCTCTCTCTCAAAAACAAATAAACTTAAAAAAAAAATAGAACAAGGAAGAAGATAAAAATCCTGCCATAAACCAATATCTATAGTCCTCAGGTAAGACACCATTCTTTGACATTTAAATCCACTTGGTTTAAGCCCCTATTCCAGATCTTATGAGACTCTCCAACACTGTCCAAGCTTTCTGTGCATATCCAGGGGCTCGTATTCTCATGGCCACCCCTCACCTCTCTCAAAGAATCCTCAATCTAAATCTACCTACACCTCCCTTCCATTTTCAGGCCAACTCAGCTACTTTTCTTTTATTTCCTCCAAATCTCAGATAAAATATTTACATGTTTAACAAAATTTATTGAAGACCTACAGTGGGAAAACATATTCCAACAACATCAAATTGAATATTGGATTGTTTTGTCCTAAAAATTCCCTCATACGTGCTCCTCTTTGGAACAAATAATTAGTATTTCTCTGTAGCTTTTAGCCCTCTGTTATGTTGTCCTGCCCCTTCTACCACAGCATTCCTTTTTCCTTCCTGTATCCTCACTTCTCTGACTTTTCTAACTCCCCAAATTTGTATTTCATTTTTAAATCTAACATAATTTAGCAAAATGCATAAATGTTAAATAGTAAATAACTATGTCAAGAAAGATAATATCGTTGATACCCTAGGATTCCTCATATAAACACACACACACACACACCCACACACACACACACCTGTTCTTATGACAACCACTAATCCACCTGCTAAAAACAACCAAGATTCTAAGACAGTAATCACACTTTTGTTTTTCTTTATAGTTTTACCACCTGGGCATACACCTTTAAACCATATAATTTAGTTTCTTTTTGAACTTTTTTATACAGGGAATGGTCTTTGTGAATGTTCTTTGTGTCTCACTTTTTTTGCCCAACGTATGTTGGCAACAGTATCCATGCTGGAGAATGCAGCTTTAATGTGTTAATAGTCACAGATATATAGTTTTCCACATCCCAATTTATTTATTCTGTGTTGACGCCTATTTGAGTTGTTTCTAGTTTGGGGAAATTGTAAACAAGACTTCAATAAACATTATTGAATATATATGTGTGTGTGTGTGTGTGTGTGTGTGTGTGTATTCAACACATACATGCACAAAATCATGGAAAATCCCTAGGTCATAGGGTAGGCATGTCTACACTGGGATCACTACACTAGGAGCTTTTCCAAAAAGTTCCTATGATTTAGATGAATTACTGATATTCCACATCCTCAAAAACATTTGGTAGCAGCAAAGATCCGATAGTTGTGTTTTTACTGATGTTTGAATCTATAGTTATCTTGATTACTAATTAGGTTTTAGGAAAGTTACATGTATTTATTGGTCACTTGGATCTCTTATGAAGTAGCTAGCTGTTCAAATCTTTTGTCCATTCTTTTATTGGTTGTCTGCCTTTTTTCCTCTCAATTGGTAGCATTTCTTAATATAAAGTGAATACTAAAACTTTATGAATGATATGTGCTGCAAAAATCTTCTACACTTCTCTCTTTTTATTGTGTCTTTTGTTAAACATTTGCCAGCACTCCACTGAGTTTGGGCGTACCTTTGTTTCACTGTTTTTATACAAACTTCAGTCTCATTGCCTATGATCTAAGTGATTCCTTAAGGTACTCTCCTAAGCAAAATTAATTTCCCACTTGAAATACTCTGACAAGTGTTAAAATAATAAAAAAAATTTACCCCATGATACAAGGTTAAAAGGCAAATGACAAAATTTCTAAAAATTTAATTCATGTGAGAGAAACAGTTAATATCCATAATATCCAAAAAGGAAAAAGCTTATATAAAATTGTATGTAAAAGTCCAAGAGACGATTCTTAAATGGGAAAAAACTATGAACAGGCAATTCATAAAAGAGAAGAATATCAAAGGTCAATAAACATATGACATATGTTGAATACCATTAATTAAATGCAAGTTGATATAATTTGATATAAACATTCATCTCTAAGATTAGTGATACGAAAAAGCTTGAGCAAACTGCCCTGGTAAGAGTGTGAAAAATGGAGGCTCTTTAAGAATAGTTAATGGAAATACAAATTTGTTTAAACATACAGAAAAACTCTTTGACAATATGTGTCCAAAAAACACCCAAAATATAATGTCTGTGAATTTTTTCCCCATAACTTTTGAATTTCAAATCTATTTTCTTAAAGGTTACCTTAAGGAGATAATTGCCTAGACATAAAGATAGATGTAGGAGGCTCTTTTACTGCAGCATTATTTATAGTAATGAAAAGAAGTGAAATCTCTGGAAACTCCCCAGGCTGGTGGATGGCTCCCAGGAGTTCGCTTTCATTGGTTAACGAGCAGGTTTCAGAAGGATGCCCAGTAGGCTGAATACTTTGTTGGCCCAACACGTGTAGCCGATTTCTGCTTAATGTGAGTTTGTTGCCTTCGTTTAAAAATTGGTCAATTTCACTTAAAAATATTGATTTAGGACTTCTCTAGAAAAATCTGATTCATTAACTCTGAGCCACTTATATTTCCACATGATAAACATCAGCAGGATTGAATACAAGCTCCCCTGCAGTTTGCCATTTTCTTATATCAGTCCTGGCTCACTCATTTATATTACCTGCCTGGTACCTACGTCATTTTAGTTTACAATCCCCAGGCTAATAATTCATTACATCTTGCCAAGGGCACTCGTCTGCCAAGGATTTGATTTTTCTCCCTTTCAAAATAACTTCTTTTTCCTGATTATAAAAGTAAGGCATACTCGGGAGATACAATTTAAAAGCACAGAAATGCATAAAAAAGAAACATATCAGTAATATTCTCCCCTCCTAAAAATAACTCTTTTAATTATTTTGTCCATGCATGTCTCATCTTCTACAAAGCTGAAATCCTTTTGTATTCTGGTATTTTCCATCATAACATGGCCAAGGGATTGCATCATAAATAGTTCCCCATAATTTTTAATGACTGCATAATGTTCCATAGTATGAACGTTATTTCTTTAATGTTGGGCATTTCATTAGATTCTTTATGATTTGTTGGGAGGGATGAGAAGGTTGTTTTATTTTTCTTTTTACTGTAATAAATAATGCTGGAGTAAAGATTGTCACTATGGGTTTGTGCATTTCTGTATTCTCGGTGTGATAGAATCCCAGAAATAGAACTTCTGGGTAAAGCATATGAGCATTTTTAAGTCCCTTGATTGCCAAATGGCTTTTCGGAGGGCTTGTTGGGTCAATTGATATTCTCACCATAGGGCAAGGGGCCCCTTCCTGAGTGTATATGTTTTCCTCTAGATACAGATACTTTGAAGACTTTTTTACCATGAAGTCTTCCAAAGTCAATTTAATTCTGTTGACTGGAGTCATTATCCGTATCAGTTTATACTTCAATAGTCTTAGTCAATCAGGGCCTTGCCAGAGTATAGAAGGAACACAGGCAGAATTGATTCAAAAAACCAATATCATTTCTTTTTTTTTTTCCAGTTAATTTATTTATTTGGAGAGAGAGCGAGCATGAGCAGGGGAAGGGCAGAGAAAGAGGGAGAGAGAGAATCCCAAGCGGGCTCTGTACTTTCGTCGCGGATGGGGCCTGATGCAGGGCTTGAACTCATGAACCGTGAGATCATGACCTGAGCTGAAACCCAGAGTCAAAACTTAGCTGAAAGAGCCCCCTAGGCACCCGCCAATATCATTTCTGCAATGACTCATGAATGTATACGTGAAAAATGAAAAGGGATCTGAAGCGCTAAGCTTAACCTCACTGTTTTCCCCTGCAAATCCTTACTGAATGAAGACCAAAGGGCTGTCTTCCAAGGGAGAAAATTGCCGAAGCCTTCTCTGCCACTTGGCTGCATTGCTAAGAGTGAAAGGAGGTTACAAAACACTCCATTTCCAGAGACAGTCACCTCCAGATGTGTCTGCCCCAGGTACCAAGGCTCCCCACCAGATGTGATCCCCGGGGAGTTGGAGGGTGGGCGAGCTTCAGGCTGCACAGCTGCAGATGATGAGGTCATCAGCACAATTTGGGGAATAGATGAGTTCACTGGGAAAAGAAAAAAACATGTCACTTTTCTCTTTTCTTGTTTGAAGTCACTAAGCTTCAGGGTTCGGGAGGGAATTGTTGCTCTGACTTTATTCTTTGGGAGGCGGGTGGCTGTCTGCCAGAGGCAGCTGCACACGGGGTCATTTGCATTGCATGCAGTCTCTGGTTTTAGAGGAAGCTCTTCCTCTCCTTAGATCGGCTGTTTCTTTAGAGTCAGGGCCACTGCCTCACACAGATTGTGTTCGTTCTTTCATCTTTTCCCCACCCCTCCCTCTCCCTGACTTACTCGGTGCAGTTTAACAAGCTTCCCAGACAGGTCCAGCAGGGCTCATCCCGACAGCTTTGAAAGCCAGCTGGTGGACAAAGGAGGAATTATTTCATACACTCATGGCTGGGTGCAGGAGAGAGGCACTTCTCGGAACACGCGGGGTCCCCCTGTCTCTCTCCCTCTCTCCCTCTCTCTCTCTCTCTCTCTGCACTGCAGTCCACACCTACATGCTAACACTTTATAGCCTGGACCTCAGCTAGATCTGACCTCCTGAAGTACAGTTAAGATTGCTGAACTTTCAACTGGTTCTGGCAAACCTGATGGGGCCCTAAGGGAGCATTTCCCAGAAGGAGGAGCAAATTCTCTTTTGTGTATGGGCACATTCTTGAAGGTTCACCAAGGTGATGCCGGGGCTAAAAGGGCCAGGGATCTGGTTCTCCAATGTGGGGGAAGTTGCTTTCAGTTAAAGGAGGCACCTCTTTTCTTTTGGACATTGCAGGGCAGGGGCGGGGGGGTGGGCGAGCCGAAAAATGTGTAACAGAATATAGCCTAGGCAGAGGACAGGGGCCTGTGGCCTTTTTCTGCAGAGAAAAGCTTGTTTCTGGCCTGCCGATTGTTTAGTAACTGACAAAAATGTTTCAGGTGTCATTTTCTTTTTCTCTGTCTCTAGTTAGAGATGATTTTAACCGTTACTTTAGAAATGGTAACAAATACAGAGGACATGGTCCATTTCAATTTCATCTTTAAAACTCAGACTGGGTAGAGGCCATGGGCTATGAACCAATAAAAAGAACAATCGGATATGTGTAACAGTCACTGTTGGGCATCTATTTCAAGGGACAGGCACCGCATATTGTCAAGCCCAAATATGTTCTTCCTATCCTCAGAGAATCTAGCAATAAACAAAGTTCTACTTAATAATATCAGGTGGACTTTTCTTCTTACTAGTAGCATTTGAAAGGTCTTGATTCCTGTGAATGTCCTATTAATGAAGCACCTTGAGGATGTTTAAAAGTTTAATCATTTAGAGTGAGTGCAATTCTTTTATCTAGGATCCAGATAACCAGTTTCCTCGATATTTTCTCCCATGAGTCATTTTGACAATAAAAAGGCAGAGAGAAAGAAAGAAAGAAAGAAAGAAAGAAAGAAAGAAAGAAAGAAAAGTAACCTTTTTTAAAATAATAGGTTTCAGTGGGGTGCCTGGGTGGCTCAGTTGGTTGAATGTGCGACTTTGGCTCAGGTCATGACACTGTGGTTTGTGAGTTCAAGTCCCGCATCGGGCTCTGTGCTGACAGCCCAGAGCCTGGATCCCACTGCGGATTCTGTGTCTCCCTCTCTCTCTCTGTTCCTCCCCCACTCACATTCTGTCTCGCTGTCTCTCAAAAGTAAATAAAGAATACAAAGAATTTTTTTAATGAGAGGTTTCAAGAGCTATCACCATCTCCCAGGTATTCTGATACCTGGTTTTCATGGAGATGATACCAAGATGCTCCAAGTAAGAAATAACAGTACCTTTATTTACCAACCAATGCTAGACACTGGCTAACACTTCTAACACACTTTATTTTGTTTCATCTTTATTATAACCTCACAATGTGTTCTTCCCCATTTCACAGACCAGCCTCTGGCTGTGCACAGTTTAAAACTCATTTCCCCTCCTCCACTGCCCAGAGATTTCCCGTGCCAAGCACGAGTACTTTCATAGCGAAAGTCAACGTCTGGCCCTGCCGTTTTGTGTCATGATGCCAGATGGGCCAGCCCAGTGGGCTGGAGGTGTGTACCTGGAAGCCATTCCTATACCGAGATAGCCAGCAATAAAGTGACCAAACACAGAAGTGACTTCGATCCTCATAAATCTATCTCACTAAATTTAGATTAAATGTATCTCTAACTCAACTGCCTTGGATGACTCCAACCCCATGCAACAGGCGGGGGAAATATAGCAGAGGAGAAGCTGAAATAGGGTGAGAAGTTGACTCATTGAGCCTTACTTTTGCAAATTTTGCAACAAAAAGGCAAATATGTGAACACATTGCTAGGACCCCTCTCAGGGCCTCAAAAGGGGCCCAGAAGCTTAAGCTTTATTAGCTTCATGGTAAATTGGCCTCTGCCCAGGGATCCTGCCATTGTCCAAAGCATTTGGCATTGACTTCAGAGCTCACTTCATGCTTGTCTGAATAGTCTCACTGGTAGCTTTAAGGGTTGATTGGACTTTTGGAAGCAGCCAAAATCCTTTGGACTCAAGTGTTGTGGTTCAGGTAATTGGTCAAGCTGTGGAGTCCTGTTTCCAGGTTAGAACTATGGTGGTGTTCTTCTGCAGATCATTAGCTGAATCTGAGAACAGTTCTCTGAAGCAGGATGTTTGCCCTGAAAATCACAAAATATAGCCCAGGATCATTCCAAGATCATTCAACAAAGAAGCAGATTCCAGTTTGCATTTCCCAAGACCCAAAGCCCAGACTGTAACGCAGCCAGTTGTCTGCCTCCTTCAAGTGCACAGACAGTGGAACCCAGGGCAGAAGTGCCCCTTGGCTATACACTCCAGACTCTAGGGATTTGCTTATCCTTACGGCTAACAACTACTATGAGCTGTCTTTGGGGAAAGGTTTTGTTTTGCCCAAACTTCATCCCATGGCTTTAATCCCACTGTATTTGTCATCTTCAGCCTCATTGAATACAGAGAAAGAGAGGCTTCGACCAGCTTGCCAGAGAGGTAAATAGGTTTAAACTTCACCACAGATGGTCTCATCTCTCAGTGCCAGATTTTCATCAACAACTGGTGTGGCTAGTGACGTGGCAAAGAACCACAGCTAAGCCTGGCTCTTGTCCACCTCTCGGATAACAGAGACCAACAGGGAGATGGAGAAAACAGAGAGTTTGGGGTGGAGGAAGGGAAAGGGAACAGAGGGATCGAAGGAAAAAAGAGATCTCTCACGTTATAAGCTTGGAGAAGTATCTTAACAGAACGAGAATGGGAACTTAAGCATATTGTGTGTCAGACTTGTTTACTTTAATGCCTCAACCCACAAAGGACTGATGCCCCCTTTCATTTTGAGTCAGGCCTCTATCAACCCGAAAACATTCTTTTTCATTCTCTTCTTGGGTTTATGGACAGGGGAAAGGTAACATTTAAAAATTGTTTATTATTTTCAACTTTTCATTCTGTCTCTTCCCCTACATACTCAACCCCTACTTTCTCACTCTTTCCAATTTCTTTTCCTCAAAAACATGGCAATTAGAGGAAGTATGTGTTTGCCAGTGCTGTGTGGCCACACCCCAGCATTTGACTATAATGGGGAGAAAAAAGAGAGGGAACAACAGAAAGAAGGAGGGGAGGGGAGGGAGAGGAGAGGAGAGGAGAGGAGAGGAGAGGAGAGGAGAGGAGAGGAGAGGAAAACCAAGACTTGGCTTGTTATCTTTGGGTTGCCAGAATCCTTCCCTAGCAAACCAGTGCCATGCCATGGTCGCGTGCACACACGTGTGTGGGCACTGCACATCTCTAAGCCTGGGTGAACACAGACCACTCAGATCTCCATACATTTCTGGGATACAGGAGGCTGAAGAAATGCTACTAGCAGCCGTCACGGTCCAACCAATTATCCAAGAACTGCTCTCCTGATCAGGTTTTGTGCTAAACTTGCCAGAGGAAGAAAAGAAGGGCTGATGACTGCTTGTTTGGCATTTCTTTGTAGTTGGGGACTTTTCTTCCCCTGAGGTGGTTGTTGTTGTTACCCGGAGTTGTGTGAAACCCCTTCTGTGCAGAAACTGGAGCTTCCACTTTGAAGCTGAAGTGTCTTTGTTCTTCACCTAAGTTGGTGCCATTTTCAACAGGAGCGTTTGTATTGAAGTCTGGTCAATGCCCACCACCCAGAATTCAGTGAGGCTATTTGCCAGGTGGGAAAATACAGGGATGGTGGGGCCGGAGGGGACAGTTGTGGGGTGGGGACAGAGGAGAGATGGGGAGGATTTGCCTGCATATAAAAGTACAGAATAAGATGCTGTAAAAGTTGCTTTGGATTGGTGGCTTAGAGCTCACTGTTCTCTGGAATTTGAATGCTCCAAAAAGGAGTGTTTGGGGCCAGGAAGAGGAGGAGAGAAGTGGGATGTATTGTTGGATTGCAGAAAAAGAAAAGGGAGTGAAATTGGACACTTACAAAATATAATTCTAGTAGAACCCCTTGATAACTGGCATGGAAACCAAGAATGGGTTTAGGAGATATTAACATAGAGGGCAGTCGTTTCTAGGGTTTTCCCCAAACACACCAATCTCCCTTTTTGAAACTTATATTAAAATTTTAATCTAGGACATAACTCAAATGTATCAAATACTACATTTCTAATGCACTGGAGTAAAGTTGATTTCCATCACATCCAGGCTTAGGTTTCAAGGTTGGCAAATATTGCTTATTAGCAAAGTCAGCTTGAATATCCTTAAATCTCCCATTAATTTGCTATGATTTGTTTGTTGCTGTGACAATTCAGCTAGGTCATGTAGTTCCTCCTTCCGGGAGGGAGTTGCCCCTAAAGTTGGCATGTGACTTTGCTCCTAATTCACATCCACTGTATGTCAAAGCATTAACTTGTTGGCTCAGCCCTACCATTAATTAGCAGGTGAACTCGGGCAAGTAACTGAAGCTCTGGGCACTTGCCATGTATTTGTGGACTACTTGGCTTGTAAGTCCCTTGAGGACTAACAACCTATGCTCTGCAGTTAAAACCTCATCCGTAGGCTCATAGCATCAAACTGGATTTTAATGGTATGCTATACATTAGGTCAGTGACAGCGTCACTCAAGTAGGGAAAGGTCATCAGCATATGGGACAACCAGCCAACGTGGCTCTGTTCTGGAGCCAGAAGCTCCTCCCCAAACTGATTGGACACCTGCAGTCCTCAGTGAGTACTGCAGGTGCTCGGTGAGTACTTGGGGCTCAGTGAGTACTCGGTGAAAATGGGTAAATACGTTATTACTAACTGGGAAAAAAATACAACCCAAACTCTGGGCCAGCAGTCCCTCTTCTTCACATGTTTTGGGATGACCTATGGTATATGTACACTCACAATGTGGCACCCCTTCAAACCAATATTCTTGGGATATTTATTCAAGATGCGGAGTTGGGGGGAAAAAAAACCCTCGTTTCAAAGTAACAAAAAATTGTTTTCAGAAACTGATTCGTGTTACTAATGTACTCTCCTTGGCTGAATTAGATTCAATATACAAAAGGAAATTCAACAAAATATAGTGGGAAAAGATGAATGACTTAGAAATATGTTAAACTTAGATGTAATGAGCTCTTACATGCAAAAAAAAAAAAGTACTCCTTATATCTTTTGAACTACAAATGAAGAAGCCCCAAGAGGTATCTCACAGGGTAAATCATCAAACTGCACTGACTGGAGACACATACATGGCAGGTGTGAGAAAATGAAGCTTCCTTTGGTGGAAATAAATGCTGGAAGCCTGCTGGCTGCAAAGTCAGCGCAAAGAAGTCATAGCCCTGCCACTTTTCAACAATACAGTCACTTGTTGAATTAATGACCTAGCTGGACACAAGAAGACTGAGCTGTTCTCTCTTCTGCAGAATCGTACTTTGGCCTTAGAAATGGAAGCATCTATGAACATGGCTATTTTGCTTGCATTTATCCAGTATCAGCACCAAGTAATCATCAAAGAAGATCATCTTTCTGCATGAACGTTTGATAGCCAACATGAGTGGTGCTGAAACATCCAAAGTGCTCCATACCTTTTCAAAAGTCTGTTGATTCTTCCTGGAACCACCACATCAGCCTTGCGCCCCTGGTGCAAAGCGACTCCTTAGACAGGGTAAACACCGTATTCGCTGGCGTAGCCTCTGGGCGCAAATCGTGGCTGTAGCTCCAAACCGGGCTGGGACTCAGTGAGCTCACCACCATCACGCGCATAACGTGGAAACAAACAGACGCTTGTCCTACTTAATATTGTGTCCGGTGAAACAGGAGATAGTATTACTTTAATTAGAATTGGCTCTTTAGTACACAGTCTTCTACTCTCCATGACAGTGTGGGACAAAGCACTTCCGCCTACTGAAGTATGAGGATTTGCTCCCATGGATGTCTTGAAGGAAGGCACTTGGGTGCTTGAGTTGCAGGCGGAATCCGTTCGTGGAATGCCATTTTTTTCCTGGAAAGAATGGGTTCTGTTACAACCGTGGCTATTTAGACGTGAGTATCTCGCCAACATTTTCCTGGAAAATGAACAAAGTGAGCCAGTCACTTGTCACTTTCAAGAAAACCGCTGACAGTATTTCAAGTGACGAAACTTGAACTTCCCAATGCAACTTAGAATTTTGCTAAGCTTATCACCACCAGCTTTACAGCTTCCCTGTATTTAAAGACTCTTCTGGGGCGCCTGGGTGGCTCAGTCGGTTGAGCGGCCAACTTCAGCTCAGGTCATGATCTCGCGGTCCGTGAGTTCAAGCCCCGCGTCGGGCTCTGTGCTGACAGCTCAGAGCCTGGAGCCTGTTTCAGATTCTGTGTCTCCCTCTCTCTGACCCTCCCCCGTTCATGCTCTGTCTCTCTCTGTCTCAAAAATAAATAAACGTTAAAAAAATTAAAAAAAAAAAAGACTCTTCTGATGAGGTCAGCAGTGATAGTAATACCTTTTTAAAACGCTTATGTTTATTTACGATGTTTCATTACCTTAGCATATTTACATTATGTGTATATTATTACCTGATGTTTTATAGTGAGATGCATCTACGGGTCACTCAGAGAACCAATATTTTCCAAGTGACTAATACCTGATGTGACAAAATCACACCTAGTTAAAAGATCCATTCAAAGTGCAAGGTAGACTGATACATTTTTATCTGACAGCATACAAAAAGGCTGTCAATTAATTTCAGATTTTACATTGCAACTAAATTTTAAGAAACCATCACTTTTGTCAAGTTTTGGTATAATGTGAAAGAGGAATATCCATAATTATTAGAAAAGGCTATTGAAATATTCCCCCCTCTTCCAACTACATAGCCTGGATTTTCTTCACGTACTTCAACCAAACACCATCTTGCAACAGACTAAATGCAGAAACAAATATGAGAATCTAACACTTACTAAGCTAGGCATGGAGGTGTATGAAAATGTGACACAATGGTACTTTTGTCACTAAATTTTTTTGTGAAAGAAAAATAATAAGATACTGTTATTTTCATTAAAGTATATTATTTATGTTAATTTTTTGATAATAAATCTTTTTTAAATATTCTGTTTTAATTTCTAATACTACATATATATAGTACTATATATCCCGCATCAACAAAAGTCTTTTTGGATCTTCAGTAGTGTTCAGGAGAAAATAAAGGAGTCTGAAGACCAAAATATTTTACTACTGCTGATTTATACTTTTATACTTATTGTATTTTCCTCTTGTTTATTCTCCTGTCTCCCTCATTATACTGCAGTCCTTAGATAGGATAAACACTGTATCTCATTTGAATCTGTAAGTATCTTCAGTGCCTAGTTCTCAGCAGATACTAAGTAAACAGTCACGGAAGGAATGAATGAATAAATTATTCAAACTTCCTGTCTGACAGTTTCCTGTGTTTTGTAATATTGGCCTTGGTCTCGCTGACCAAGAAAAATGTCAGCAGTTACAATGTTCAGGTCATGGAGGAAAACATAAAGGAAAACCATACCTTCTTTTATAGATCTTCTAAGATCATAACATGACTTACCCTTCGAGCCTCACCGCCACCAACTCTCTGCCTCATGCTTCAGAGCATCAAACTGCTACTGAATCATTCCTTTTTAAATTTTTTTAACATGTATTTATTTTGAGAGAGACGGAGTGTGAGCGGGATAGGGGCAGAGAGAGAGCGAGACACAGAATCCAAAGCAGGTTCCAGGCTCTGAGCTGTCAGCGCAGAGCCCAACACGAGACTCAAACTCACGAACTGTGAGATCATGACCTGAGCCGAAGTCGGATGCTTAACCAACTGAGCCACCCGGGCGCCCCTGAATCATTCTTTATCATTGCCCCCCACCCCCGGCACCTGGCAGCTGTTCATACATACGCACTCTTCACAGTTCTAACTCTGAACTTGGAAGATTCAGACCAGGCTAGCCAATGAGGCATCTCTCTGTCCTCTGTGCTACTGTAATGCACTATGTATATCTTTTTCATTGCTCAGGCAACATTTTGCCTATAATTATCCCTTTGTGGGTCTGTCTTCCTTTCCAGACTGTCAGTTCACGCATTTTTGTGTCTTCAGTACCATACATAAAGTCTGACACTTTATTGGGTGCTTAATAATATTACTTAGACTGAACTGAAATGCTTCCCGTCCATAATGTTAAAGTTTAGGTGTAAGTCATACAGACCCCATTCAACTTCAGTTTTATTGAGCACTCATATGTGCCACTATGAGTGGCATTGGGGATTACAAATATTTGTATCAATGGGGGGGGGGGCGGGGAGAGAGAGAGAGAAATGGCAGCATGTAATAAACAAGCTACATGCACCTGTTTCTATAGAGCCCGGGGGAAAAGCACATTTTTCAGCAAATATCTAGGACGCCTTCTATGTGGCAAGACGCTGTGCAAAACACTAACGGAAGCGTGTGCCGTCCAATGAACTTAATTAAAGTCAAGTCCTGTGGAGCAGACAAGTAATAAACAAATGTCACATAAACAAGTATATAATGACAAGTGGTAAAATAAAAAATAGTGTAACGACACCATTACTAGGGGTCAAATTTAGACTGCAGAGGGGAAAAGGATCAGAATAGGTGTTTCTGAGGAAGGGAGTTAAAATATACAGAGTGTAGGCATGTTTAGAAGTGAACCACAGGAGTGCTGAGAAAAGCGTCCCAACAAGTGGGCCAGGCTTGACATGAACGGTTTCACCGGGCTGGAAAGCCGGAGAGTGGGGTCTGGAGGATGGGAAAGGGTCGGTCTGCTACGGCTTGAAGAAGCCTCCAGCTAAGTTCGGATGCTTCATTTGCCTCTTGTGATATGCAGAACCACAATTCTGGGCGGTTTACGTTCATCTCCCACAAGCCTCACAAGATAAACGGCGCCTGTTTCCTCAAGTAACTAAGAGAAAAGTTTTCTTCAGATGCATTTCTCCATTAGCACTTTCCCCATAGGGCACCTAAAAACTTGATTTATCATAAATGTTTCACCCAGAATACACACAGTAATACAAACGTGGCATATTTAAATGCGCTCCTCAGAGAAATTTGCTGGCAGTGATCACAAACCGTAAATAAAGGGAAAAAATAGCCCCGCTATAGTTGTTGCCAGAGCGAGTAGACAGAGCCCTGCTCAGGCTACTGCCCAAAGCTGAAACATAACTCAAGAGAGTCATGGCAACGTTAGGGGAACACCCATCCTGGAGCTGAGACCAGCTCTTACTGAAGGGTCAGCCACTTGACCAGCAAAGCTCCATGACTTTCCTCAGCTGCTTTGTTAGACGCGGGGAGGGAGGAAACGAAGGCCGGCTAATTAGCAGCATGGGTGCCGTTGGTTACTTGAGGTTCGCCGTCTAAGTTCAAACCCAAGCCCGACCGTCTACCAGCTCTGTGACCTTGGTTATGTTATTTGACCTGTCACTTCCTTCCTCCTCCGTAAAATGAAGTAATACCTATTTCATAGATTAGCGTGGGCATTAAATGAGATAATGTAAATCAGCGTTTAGCAAAGCACTCATTAAACGTCGGCCCATATCCAATCAGTTAAGAGTTCTTTCAAGACTCACTACGCCAGGCTTAAGACCGGCTTAACTGCCCGTTTTATCTCCATCTGTAACCACTTGTTTGGCATCTTACGGACACAGTTTTTGTAACGAATCACCCTGTTTTAGTGTTCTTGCAGATATAACACCCATGTTATGGAACTCTAGCCAACCAGCCATGCAAGCAAACTACTTGTTTTTTCCCCCTTCCTTATTGCTCGGAACCTTTATATCCTGTTAAAAACATTCTGAGAAAGCCCTCTCTATTAATATCTAAAGTAGGATCCTAAAGAGCCCTTTCTTCGCTGAATTTGCCAGCTGCCTCCTTTATGCTCTCAGCAGACACTGCAGTTTGAGAATGGCAGTTCCCCCATGCTGTCACTCACACCACAAACCCCCACCCAGACGTGGGCACTTCACAAGTACTCACTTCACATCCGGCAACACCTTGAAACCAAATGCCTGCCACACTTACCCTAAGGCTGGGCAAAGCATGAAGGAATCACAGACTTTGATATTTTTCCAACCACAAGCCCCCCGAAAGTCAAATGTGTGTCCGTGAGAGAAAAGTGACTCTTTCTTACCAAATCCACAGTGGAACAAGGATCAATAGAAACCACATCAAGATTGTAAGAAGTAAGAAAGACTTTCACAAGTGTACCTTTGGTTTAAGCATGCCTGAAATATGAAATAACTAAAACAACACCCTTGACCCTTGCATGAAGACTTTCATAGTAATATCTCAGCATCTCCAATGAAAGAAAGTACTTAGAACCTTGAAACACTTTTTAAAACATGCAGACAGCTTAATTTAAGGGGTCTTGTGAACAGTTCGTTGTCAGGAGTTTCTAACAACTGTTATTTCTTCCTGAGTTCCAAGAACCAAACAGTCTGAAGTTTACATTCATACGGGATGAACGAACCCACCACCGCATTAAAAAGGATAAACTGTTTGATGTGGTTTTCTTTGAGGGACAGTTTAACACCCTTACACACCCCCCAGACCCCGTACCTGGCAGATGGCAGAAAGGCAGGTGGCCTCCCACGGTTGGGGCCATACTAACACCACATACAAAATTTCAAGCAAGTGTTGCCAACCAGAAAAGTAATTTATGACCGTAAACAAATGGTTCTCCAAAAAAAAAAAAAATCTGCCAGGTGATAGAAAGCGGGGACAAAAGACAAACATTTGGCAAGATAGCATTTAAAAAAGAGGAGGGCGCCTGGGTGGTGCAGTCGGTTAAGCGTCCGACTTCAGCCAGGTCGCGATCTCGCGGTCCGTGAGTTCGAGCCCCGCGTCGGGCTCTGGGCTGATGGCTCAGAGCCTGGAGCCTGCTTCTGATTCTGTGTCTCCCTCTCTCTCTGACCCTCCCCCGTTCATGCTCTGTCTCTCTCTGTCCCAAAAATAAATAAAAAACGTTGAAAAAAAATTTAAAAAAGAGGAAAGGATGGACAAAATCACCATGCAGAAAGTTCTGTGCACCTGACGGGTGGCGCGCAACAGGGTTTGTAAGTACCGAGAGCAGAAGTCTGACATAAGGTTATCGTCACAATCACATGGCTGTGCCTGGATTCTTCAGTTCTACCTCCGTCAGAACGGTCCACATAAAACCCTTTGGGTCTAGAATGTGTTCTGGAAGAGGCAGAACTTTAGGTTTTGTGAGGAGAAACTTGGCTTTGGTATTAGAAAGAGGAAAGGGGGAAAAATCCTCATATTATGGCCACTAAGCATACATCTAATTCTTGGAGAGCCCTCAAAAACAGCTGCTGGTCCTAAATTCAAGAAAACAACATGCAACGTTTTAACAAGCATTTGCTCTCCTGATTGGTATTGGCACTTGGCTTTTCTGTCTTTTAAAAAACATCCTTATTGGGGCGCCTGGGTGGCGCAGTCGGTTAAGCGTCCGACTTCAGCCAGGTCACGATCTCGCGGTCCGTGAGTTCGAGCCCCGCGTCGGGCTCTGGGCTGATGGCTCGGAGCCTGGAGCCTGTTTCCGATTCTGTGTCTCCCTCTCTCTCTGCCCCTCCCCCGTTCATGCTCTGTCTCTCTCTCTCTGTCCCAAAAATAAATAAAAAACGTTGAAAAATAAATAAATAAAAAACATCCTTATTTTTGTGATTGTGAAAATAATACATGTTAATTGCAAACTAAGGGGCTCAGAGTGAGTATTGAATCCAGTTAGACATGGACGTCAATCCAAATAACTATACTAAATATGGTTGTAAAGCAAGGGCTTCTACAAATTGGTCTTAAAGGATAAAACATAAAAAATTATAGTGATAATTGAATAAAAATAATTTAGTGCTGAGCCCCAAATTATATTTTCAAAAAGTGGGAAGTAAGGGTGGAGCTGAAAAGATACAAGAATATGAAATTCTTTGTCTAGAAAAGGGGTCTCAAAAGATTCATGTGTATTTTCTACATTAATAATTAAAGAGACATTGGTCAAGGACCAATTTACTTAACTTAAAAAGAAATAGAATTAAAATAGGAGATGAACTTTCTAGAGGACTGTAGAAGATCAAAGAAAGTATAGAGTCTCAGAAGGGAAAAATCTAGAAACAACAAAGAAGCCTAGAGAGAATAATTAAAATGTGACATTAGAAATAAAATAAAAATAGTTACATCAATAAATGGGTTGAAAAGTGCAAAGAATTTCAAAATAAGTTTTTAAAATTCAATGATAGTTTAATAAAACTAATAAACCTATATTATAAAGATACAAAAATGTTAAATGTATTCCTTTCCCCTTACAATACAGATACAATCCCCCTGATACTGATACAGAAAAAATGCAAATTCAAGGCATAAGCATAAGACAAAGTATGATTTCATGTTGATATGCGGCTCAATTCATAACAAAGATATGAGTTAACAAATTTTATGTACAAGAAACGCATGGCATTCAGATACACAAAAAATAAAACATAGATACCAGAGAAAGAAACTTTGAAAAATTTGTTTAAAAAAAAACCCAACAACTGGTGGAAGGGATTGAGGAGGACAAAAAAAAAAAAAAAGCAGAATCAATAAATACATTCAAGCATAAAATAAAACTTTAAAAAGTTGATGGAATTTACCAACCTCCTCTTAAATCTAAATAAGAGAAAAAATAGATTAGAACGAAAAAAGTGTACGTAACCACTGACATGACGATTTTTAAATTATAATACTCTAATTTTATGCTAATATAATGGTGAGGTGGGCAGTAGTCTCAAGAAATAGAAATTACCAAACTTGGCTGAGGAACTTAGAAACTTCTACAGACTAATAGTTATTTAAAAATCAGAAAAGGTGGTCAAATAATAGTAAGAGTGTTGTTTAGTGTCTACTATGTGCTCTCTCTTGTATCAGGGGCTTTATTCATTGTCCCTGATATAATAACCTTATAAGGTAGGTATTACTATCTATAGTGCTCTGTCTCCACACCACCCTGTATTTCTGTTATCAAGAAACTCATTAGATTCCGTTCTTATCATCTGTCTTCCCTACTAAACTCTAAGCTCCACCAGGACAGTGGTGGGTGTTTTGTGCCCCCTATGGAGACATGGGGCATCTCCACGTCTCCGGCATCTATATTTGCATAAAGCCTGTCACACAGAATGACTCAATAGACTATTTATTGAAAGAATAAGAACTCTGGGAGATCATAGCATAGAATAGTATAGTAGGGAAAAATTATAGTCCTGTCTCACTTATATATATGGATGCAAAGATCCTAACCTATATATCCTATCCTATATACATATATATGTATGTATATATATATATATATATTCAACTATAACGTAATAGTTACATTCCTAAGAAACCTCATATTATTGAGAACTGTGTTATAAAAACAATTCTTTCGGGGCACCTGGGTGGTTCAGTTGGTTGGGCTTCCGACTTCAGCTCGGGTCATGATCTTGTGGTTTGTGAGTTCGGGCCCCGCGTCGGGGTCTGTGCTGACAGCTCGGAGCCTGGAGCCTGTTTTAGATTCTGTGTCTCTGTCTCTCTCTCTGCCCCTCCCTTTGCTCATGCTCTGTCTCTCTGTCTCTCAATAATAAATACACGTTAAAAAATTTTTTTAAAAACAATTCTTTCAATGGGAAGAGTGAGAAGAGTCACGATAACAAAGTTCCTTTCCTGCAGGAAGTTTAACAGTACTTTTTAACAGAAAAAAAAAAACGTGTAGTTATAGCAAACATATACTGAGCAAATCCAGCCTTGAATTATGGTATGTGCTTAATAAGTAAAGCCTTGGGGCGCCTGGGTGGCGCAGTCGGTTAAGCGTCCGACTTCAGCCAGGTCACGATCTCACGGTCCGTGAGTTCGAGCCCCGCGTCAGGCTCTGGGCTGATGGCTCGGAGCCTGGAGCCTGTTTCCGATTCTGTGTCTCCCTCTCTCTCTGCCCCTCCCCCGTTCATGCTCTGTCTCTCTCTGTCTCAAAAATAAAAAAAAAAAATAAATAAATAAATAAAAAAATAAGTAAAGCCTTTTCCTGAATCTTCCAGTACAGTCATTCGCCCAGGACTTCTTATACACACTTCACAACGTTATCATCGTTATCAGACCACTTTTCCTTTTCCCTTGTACTATTTCCATCAGTAAGCTGATACCTTCAGCTGTCACCCTTGAAGTACTAGGCTATTGCTTTTGTCTGCCAGCACCTCCCCTGACCCTTTTCTGGTAACAAACCTGCCCCTGAGGTAGAGGGCCCTTGACCCAGGCTGGGCTCTGAGACTGCCTCAGCCCACACCAGCCCCGGCCACAATGATTAGCCCCAGGGATGAGCACCAATCCAAAATGTGTGGTCCATCACCCTAGAGACAAGACATGCCAGTTTTCTCATGCTTGTTCCTCGTCCTGAGTTCTTACTATTCAGCCATTACTTCAAGTGGGCAATGCTCCTCATATTCTCCTTTTCTTGGGTTTCAAATTACTCTGAGTCCACTTCTGTTACAGGGAAGGAAGAAACCCCTTAATTGATACATCCATGTTTTAATGCTAAGTCACAAAGCCATTCAAACAAAATGAGGTTTTTTCTTCTTTTTTCTATTGCAGTGTTAGTTCCTGGTATCAATGGTGCCTCGGGCGGTCAGTCTAATGCAAAATGTGTTTGCTAAATAATGCATCATATTGTATCCAGTTTGCCTCAGGAAAATGTGTGCTGTAAGGAAATGCCAGCACTGGAACAGGATAACCTGTCAGAGATTAAATTTGATTTGGACTTCTGTCCTTTCCCAAAGAGGAAACAGAGGACAGCCTTGTTCTTCCTTGGAAAATGAATTCCTTCTAAGACAAAGGCCGGTGGGGTGGAGGGTAGAGGGTTGGGGAATAGACAAATTTAAGAGGCTTCTGTTATACCAGTCATGGCCTCCCTTAGGTAATAAGCTCTATTGTCTTTACCTGAGAAGGGAGAGTTGTCAAGTGTTTCCATTAAAAAGGAGCATTCCTTTTTGATTTAATGGCACACACAGACCATGATAATATTTGAATGCACGTTGGGGTAAACAAAGAAGTTGGTCAATCTCTTCGAGGTTGGTTAGGGGGTTCCCAAGAGACAATCCAGGTAGTAACTCTTGGCTCTGACCCTCTTTTATTATCTCTCCCGGGACAGTGACTACATCCAATGCCTCATTTGTGTTAAGTTCAATCTACAGGTATCCATCTGTTTTCTTAGCCGTATCATTGAACAGAAAGCTGACTCAATTTTTGAACAAAGGTTTCTCACAGGATGCTTGCAAACACTGCGTATTCCACTTGTAATAATGCTTCAGAGAATATCTTGGTGTGCCTTAGTTGAGGATAATAGTTAATATTCACAGTTGGTTGTTTCCATCTCTTCCCAAGGAAGAAAGAGGAGAACAAATAATTAAATGTGTTTTGAGCTCATGGGGACTTCAGGTATATAAAGGAATTTGGAGAATGTTATCTCAAAAGACACTTAAAAGCTGATTAAGACTAAAAGAAATGTGCACACATACTCACCAAGGAAGCAAAAATGCTCATGATAGACTAAAACTGAAACAACCCAATATTCATCATCAATAGAATGCATAAATACATTCACATCATGGAATACTATATAACAATGTAAGGGGAAAATGTAGAACTACATGCAATGAGGCACATGAAACTCAAAAACCTAATGTTTAGCAAAAGAAGGCAGACATAAAAATTGCTACCTGTATGGCAAGGATATGGAGAAAAAGTAACCCTCATGCGCTTGGAAGGAATGCAAACTGATGCAGCCACTGTGGAGAACAGTATGGAGGTTCCTCAACAAAGTAAAAATAGAATTACCATATGTTCCAGTAATTCCATCGCTAGATATTTACCCAAAGAAGGCAAATCATGATTTCAAAAAGGTATATGTACCCCAATGTTTAGGGGTATTGTTTACAATAGCCAAGATATGGAAGCAACTCAAGTGTCCATCAATAGGTGAATGGGTAAAGAAGATGTGATACATATAATATTATTCAGCCATAAAGAAAGAGTTATACCTTGCCATTTGCAACAGCATGAATGGAGCTAGAGAGTATAATGCTAAGTGAAATAAGTCAGAAGAAAGACAAATACCATATGTTTTACCCATATGTGGAATTTAAGAAACAAAATAAAGAAAAAAGAAACAAACAATAAGTCAAATTCTTACATGCAGAGAACACGCTGGTGGCTGCAAGAGGGGAGGTAGGTGGGGACATGCGTGGAATAGATAAAGGGAATTACGAGTACACTTATCTTCACGACCATTGAGAAATAAATAGAATTCTTGAATCGTATCCAAAATATATAAAGAACTGATGCAACTCAACACACAAAAAAACAAATAATCCAATTAAAAAATGGGCAGAAGACATGAACAGACATTTCTCCAAAGAAGACATACAGATGGCCAACAGACACATAAAAAAGATGTTCAACATGACTAATCATCAGGGAAATGAGAATCAAAACTACAGTGAGATATCACTTCACACCTGTCAGAATGGCTAAAGTAAAAAACACAAAAGAAACAACAGATGTTGGTGATGGTGTGGAGGAGAAGGAACCCTTGTGCACTGGTAGTGGGAATTTGAACTGGTGCAGCCACTCTGGAAAACAGCATCGAGGTCCCTCAAAAAGTGAAAATAGAATTACCCTAAGATCCAGTAATCACACTACTGGGTATTTACCCCCAAAATACAAAAATACTAATTCAAAGGGATACATGTACCCCTATGTTTATTTCAGCATTATTACAATAGCCAAATTATGGAAGCAGCCTAAGTGTCCATCAATAGATGAATGAATAAAGAAGAGTGGTGTGTGTATACACACACACACACACACACACACACACAAAACACACACACACACACACACACACTGGAATATTATATAGCCACAAAAAAGAATGAAATCTTGCCATTTACAACAACAGGGATAAAGCCAGAGAGTATAATGCTAAGTGACATAAACAAAGAAAGACAAATACCATATGATTTCACTCATATGTAGAATTTAATAAGCAAAGGAAGAAAAAAGAGAGAGAGGGACATAAACTAAGAAACAGACTCTTAACTATGGAGAACTGATGGTTACCAGAAGGAAGGTGGGGAGGGAGATTAGTGAAATAGGTGACAGAGATTAAAAAGTACACTTAACGATGAGTACTGAATAATGTATAGAATTGTTGAATTACTATATTGTACACCTGAAGCTAATATAACTGTTAACTAGAATTAAAATTAAAAACTTAATTTAAAAACAAAAACACAAAATGCTTCAGGAGAGCCTGGGTGGCTCAGTCGGTTAAGAATCCAGCTCTTGATTTCAGCTCAGGTAATGATCTCACGGTTCATGGGTTCGAGCCCTGCTTTGGGCTCCATGCTGACAGTGGGGGGCCTGCTTGGGATTCTCTCTCTCCCTCTCTCTCCTCTGCTCCTCCCTGCTTGTGCTCTTTCTCAAAGTAGACAAATAAAAACTATAAAAATACAAAATGCTCAATAGTTTACATTTGAAAATTTAAAAAAAAAGAATTGTTGAATGTTACATTGTACACCTGAACCTAATATTATACTGTATGTTATTTATACTTGAACAAAAGAAAAAGACAAAGAAAAAGAAAAAATTGCCAAATGTATATAAAGTTCAAGCTCAGACAAAATCGATCCACACCGTTAGAGGGTGAGTAGTGATCAGAAGGAGGTTACCCTAGGGGATGGGGGAAAGGTACTTCTAGAGTTCTGTTCATGTTCAACACGGTAATCTGGGTGCTGGTTACACAGGTGTGTTCACTTTTTGTAATTTACTGAGCCGGAATCCTATTATTTGTTCTTCTCTATATGTGCACAATACTTTGATATGAAAAATTTTTAATACCCTTCTTGTTTTTAGAGAGAGTGCACACACATGAGAGGGGGAGAGGAGCAGAGGGAGAGAGAGAATCTTAAGCTCAGCGCAGGAGCCAGCACGGGGCTCAATCCCACAACCCTGGGATCATGACCTGAGCTGAAATCAAGAGTCGGACACTCAACCAACTGAGTCCCCTGGGTGCTCCTGATATGAACATTTGTTATTGATACTATTTAGAAAGAAGAACAAGCAGAGGGTGGGGGGGGGGATTTTCTCAGCTAGCAAATCCTAACTTTTTAAAATTTATGGTACAGAGAGCCCACGATAATATTTGAATGCATATTGGGGTAAAAAAAAAAAAAGAGAGAGAGAGATTGGTCAAGCTTGAAGAACTGGCCCAGGGCCTCCAGTTGTCCTATGGGCTGAGGATCAATTTTTTAGAACTCTCCCTTGTCTTCACTAGTAGTATGTCATCTGTGACTTTCTCTTCTAGCCAGACAGATCTGCGTACAAAGCCAGGAAGGACTGGAAGAGCGTGGCTTTGGACACTTAGACCTGTAGAATTGCATCCTTCCTCCTTATCCACTGACCCTCTCCATCTGTGGCTTACAAACCCAGTGTGGCCAGTTTGGGCCACTGCATAGGCATTAGAGACCCTATTTGTCTTCACAGTGCTGTCCAGGTCTCACCACACTAATGCTTTCCAAATTGCTTTCTCCTGGAGAGTATCTGTTTCAAATTATTGTTCTCCAGATGTTTTGGGTTCTCTTTCTCCAATCTGAATCACATCTGGCTATTTCCTGCTTATATCCCTGATCTTGGTCTGCTTTTGGTATTGCTTTTCTATCTTCACTGGAACTTTCAACACCTCCCATTTTTGCATCCTCCAAGCATTTTGTTAAATCAATTATATCCATTTTTCAAGGATCTCAAAGAAAACAGTCAGCGGGAGCTTAGAAGGCCCAGATTTATTTCCTGAGATGATGCTATGTGGTTTCTACAAGCCCTTTGCCTTCTCTGGGTATGATCTGTGAATTGAGGTAACCATTTTCCTAGCTCTTCAACATAGGAATACCCGTAAAATTGAGACTTAAGATTCCAAAATGTATTCAAAAAGAAAATGAATTCTAAACCAAGAAGTCACCACAGGCCATCATCATTAAAACCTAAATCTCCAAATCTATCCACTCATTTGTTCCGATTGATTTTCACACCAAAATCTTTATGAAATCTACCTCTCATAGTTGTCCATTGATGACGCTGACTCAACCCCTGGTAATTGAATTGTTTCTGTATCATTGATCTATAATTAGATTTTACTATCCCATTCCACATTCCCTTGGATTTCTAATGCTCTATCTAACTCTTTTGGCCCCATTAAATAAGTGGCTTTCCCACCACCACAACACACACACACACACACACACACACACACACACACTCAAGCTTGTGTTGGGAACATTGTAAACCACTCCAGAAGTGTCTATACTCCATATTTAGAATGTCTTCAATCCAGGGATTTTTAGGCTTAGCTTTTATAGATCAGTAGAAAAACAAATATAACAGAGCTAACTATCACAAAATTATTCCCTGGAATTCCAACATCCTATGAAGTTCTAGTTCCCATGCTGGATATGGTAAAATAACTTACTCAAGTTCATACAGGATTGGCTCAAGGAAAGGGACCCATGTCTCTTAATACCCAGTTATATTAGTTTTCTATGCTGCATAACAAATTACTACAAATTTAACCACTTAAATCAACACACACATGCATTATCTCATAGTTTCTGTAGTTCAGAAGTCCAGGAACAGCTTAACTGGATCTCATTCATCAAGCTGTGGTCTTACTGTCAGCCAGAGCTGAGGTCTTATCAGAGGATCGACTGGGGAAAGATCTGCTTCTAAGCTTTCATATTGTTGGCAGAATTCATCTATTTGCACTTGGCGGGACTGAGGTTCCCATCTTGCTGGCTGCTGGCTGTTGGCTATTCTCAACTCTGAGAGGCTGCTTAGAGTTCCTTATCATGTGGCTTTCTCCATGATGATAGCTTACCTCTTCAAAGCCAACATTGGAGAGACATTTTTTTTATTTCCAGTTTTATTGAGATATAATAGTGTATAAATTTAAGGTGTACAACATGTTGATTTAATACACTTATATATTGCAAAATGATTACCAATATCCTATTAGCTAACACCTCCATTCTGTCACATAATTAGCATCTCTTTTTTTGTGGTAAGAACACTTAAAATCTACTCTTGGGGTGTCTAGGTGGCTCAGTCAGTTAAGCGTCCAACTTCAGCTCAGGTCATGATCTTATGGTTCATGGGTTGGAGCCCCATGTCGGGCTCTGTGCTGACAGCTTGGAGCCTGGAGTCTGCTTTGGATTCTGTGTATCCCTCTCTCCCTGCCCCTTCCCCACTCGTGCTCTGTCACTCTCTCAAAAATAAAATAAAAAACATTTAAAAATTATTTAAAAAATCTACTCTCTTAGCAACTTTTAAGTATATAATATAGTAATATTAACTATAATACATTAGGTGTCAGAACTTGTTAATCTTCCAACCAGAAGGAGAAACATTTTCTTGGCTAAAATAAAAATGTATCATCCTGTGGATCTACTAGGATTCCTCCATTCTGCTTATCAAGAGCTGGATAACTGACCATATGGCCCCTTTTCCCTGAAAGGTAGGAAACTGAGTTACTCAGTGGGGTTTGGTAGACCCCATAACATTCCCATTAATAGATGGTTTTGTGGACACATTGTTGATAGGTACGGCAGAGAATATGGAGAAGGCTTCTCCAATTGCTGATGAAATGAACTGAGGGGGAAGCCTCCTACTAGCAGGTGGATGTCCCCAGGGTGTAACGGATTTCCACCTACATACAGGAACACATTGGAAGGTCTTTGAAGTGGTCTGTTACCTGATGGAGTTGGAGACTGACTTGAAGAGACAAGAACGAGACTTTTTGAAGAAAGCATCGAGGACTGAAAGAAATACTGTTTTGTTCTCCTTGAACCTGTCTGGCACTGCTTCTTTGAGGCTACACCCATCTCGGAGATTTTAATACAATTTCCTGGGTCGAATGGACTTGAACGTTCTAGCCAACACAGAACCTGCCAAGGTTCTCTTAATTGGCAAGTTGTGCTTATGTTAAGCCATTCTTAATAGTGCCTTCATTGGTAGATTATTAAACTTTAGGTAAATCAACAGGAGCTCTTCATCAAGAAGATCAATGACCCTTGGCACAGGATAATTGTCACGAACACTTATATTTCCTGTTCCTGCCTCTGTGTGGTCTTTGACAGTATATTGAGTGCACAAGACTTAAATTTACTAGGCTTGCTCCTGGGTCCTAGCTGTGCCATGACTGGCTATGTGATGTTTGGCAACTAACAACTTCATAATTCCTCTTGATCTTAACTGTAAAATGGGAATTGATCTAATAAAAGGGTGATTAAAAGCACTTTGTTCATCTCACACTGTACTAGATCCTGGTGGGGTGAAGAGGGGAGGAGAGCATGGTTAAAGAATTATGGCTCAGTTCTTTCTTTTAAATTCTTTTTTTTAATGTTTATTTATTTTTGAAAGAGAGAGAGTGCAAGCTGGGGAGGGGCAGAGAGGGGGGACAGAGGATCCTAAGCAGGCCTCTGCACTGAAAGCAGTGAGCCCAATGTGGGGCTCGAATTCACAAGCCACAAGATCATGACCTGAGCTGAAGTTGGGCACTCAACCAACTGAGCCACCCAGGTGACCCTCAGATCTTGCTTTTAAATGAGATCTCCTATCTACCTTACAGGGTTGAAAATATCAAGTGAAGTGGCTTATATGCTTTGAAAAAGGGTAATGTGCTATAGAAATGCAATTTATTACTTCTTTATTATGAAGAAAACATGCTGGTTCCTATACTTAAAAATAATTTGATTTCCCTGACAACATGAAGTTTCCATGTATTTCTTACCAATTCCCTATCCCCCCAAAATGTCTGTCTCTTTAGGTCAGTGACACCATCCTATAACATGGTCACCTGGAGAAATGGAGTTTCATTCTTTCCTTCTTTGTCATTCCTTCTTCAATCTTCAAGACTCTGACTACTCTCTGCACTCTCTTACAAGGGCTTGGTGGAAAAGTAATCCCTTTGTTTCGGCACCACCTTTGATGCACCCCCATGCTGATTCCAAACAGCTCATGTTCACTAAAATTGTGCTTTCCTCTTATTCTCACATATTCAATCAGAGCTCCATATGGGTAAGCAGGAGATCCCAGATGGCCTGACCACTTCCTGGATCATAAAGCTTCTCAGTATATAAAATAGAAATCTCTTTGATGATCCATGTATTTGTCAGGACTTGTTACACAACACATGTCCCAGGAAAGTCTCCTGTGATTTCCGGCACCTCTATCATAAGCCCAGAAAGACAGTTGGTTGGTTTGTTTGTTTATTTAGCTTTCACTTGGGCAGTTGGTTGCAAAGTTTCCTATTTCTTTTTCTTCT
Source organism: Panthera uncia (assembly GCF_023721935.1). Classification (NCBI taxonomy): domain Eukaryota; kingdom Metazoa; phylum Chordata; class Mammalia; order Carnivora; family Felidae; genus Panthera; species Panthera uncia. The sequence goes on from NC_064807.1 coordinate 43,669,585, forward strand.
GCATGCCTCATCAACTCCTAACTTAGAATGCAGTCATGATGCTCTTACTTTTACAAAACACATGAATGTTAAGATCCAGGATGGAATTTCTTTTTAAATTAGTGCCGACAGGATTATTAATAAACTGAATTGGAGAGAAAGAAAAGAAGGTGAACATGAGAGAATCTAACTTGGAGGAGAAGGTGAGGGGCTTGTTTTGAATGACGAAGGTAGAGGAGGTGTTAGATGTTTGAAGAGGAGAAAGTATGAAATAGAAATTTAGGAAAGAACAGAAAGGAGAAAAGAATGACCTAAAACCATAAGAAAGAGTCATTTTCTAATATTGAAAAAAAGACATAAATTCTCAGATCAGAAGTGCATCTCCAAGTCTTGAAGAGAATATGTGAAAATAAATACATATCTGGACAGGTCATAATGAACCTACAGACCATCAAAGAAAACTAGAGGCCATTGAAAGCTCTCAGAAAGCAGACTTTTCCTTCGTTGCCATCAATGCCAGAAAATAACAGAATAAGATCTTCAGGGTTGACAGGAAAGAACTGTCAATCCACAATTTTATGCCCAAACAATCTTTCAACTGAATGGACAAATAATGTCATTTTTCACCACACAAACATTTAAAGCATTTACCACCTACAGACCCTCACAAAGGAAACTATTAAATGATTACCTCAAGAAGAAAAATTAACCCAAAAGGGAGAAATTAAACAGTGAATACAAAAATAAAAGAAAGAAAAATAACTATTTATTTTGATTTTTTTTTTTATTTTAGAGAGAGAATGTGCGTGAAAGCGGGGACAGGGCATAGGGAGAGAGAACCTCAAGCAGGCTCTACACTCAGTGTGGAGCCCAACACTGGGCTCAATCCCATGACCCTGGGATCATGAATTGAGCCAAAACCAAAGGTGGACACTCATCTGACTGAGCCCCCGAAGCGCCCCTTGATTAAAAAAAAAATTATTTATTTATTTTGAGAGAGAGAGCATGAGCAGGGGAGGGGCAGAGAGAGAGGGAGAGAGGGAATCAGGCAGGCTCTGAGCTGCACTGCCAGTGCACAGACGGACACAGGGCAAGATCCACGAGATCATGATCTGAGCCTAAATCAAGAGTCCTCTGCTTAGGACACTAAGCCACCCAGGTGCCCCTCTCCTTGAATTTTTAGAGATACAACGAAAACTCTAAACAAAACTAAAAGATGAGAAGGGGGGGCCTTGTTCATTGGTAATAAAGCAAGTATTCCAACCTACCTAATAAAAAACATAGCTTTGTGAATCTTTTGTAGGCAATTTAAAACCAGGCTTTGTCTGTGTATCCCATATGGTAATCTCTGCTTCAGAGAACAGAAGAAAAGGTAACATTTCCAACTCGTTTTGTAAACTTAGTATAATAACACTGATATTAAAACCAGACAATGATTGTAAAAGAAAAAGACATATTTGCAAAGAGATGCAAAATCCTAAATAAAATATTAGCAAATCATTAAGCCGTGTACAAAAACCAAACAGTTTATCTCAGGAAGGTGCAGGATGGTTCAATGTTAGGAAATCTCTCATATACCTTAACAGACTAAGGGGGCTAAGTATATAATTATCTTAATATATGCAGAAAAAATCATTTGATAAAATGCAATATTTGCCAATATTTTTTAAAAATCTCTGCAAACCAGAATTACAAGGGAACTTCCTTAACACCATAAATCTATAGCAAGCATTATCTTAATAAAACATTTCACCTGCTGTGACTGATTCACTTCAAACTTGTAGTGAAAGTCCTAACTGCTAAAATAAGAAAAGAAAGGAAATAAGAAGAAGCATAAACCTGGGGAGGGAACAAGCAAACTTGTCTATATTTGCTGATGATTTTGATTGTCTAAGAAAATAAGAGTCTAACAAAGTTAAAATCAATAAGAGAGTTTAAGATATATAAATACCAGTAGTGTTCCTATGAACTAGCAATAACCACACAGAAAATGAGGGGCACCTGGGTGGCTCAGTCAGTTAAGCATCTGACTGCGGCTCAGGTCATGATCTCACAGCCTGTGAGTTTGAGACCTGCGTGGGCTCTGTGCTGACAGCTCAGAGCCTGGAGCCTGCTTTGGATTCTATTTCTCTGTCTCTGTCTTCTCCCCCACCCCCGCACTCTTTCTCTCCCTCAAAAACAAACATTTTTAAAAAAATTTTTTAAAGAAAGATAATGTAATTGGAAAAAAAATACCACTCAAATATCAGTGAAATGAAAAAAAAAGTAATCTAGGGATAAACTAAGGAAAGACATGCTACAATTTTTTGAGGAAGGCTTAAAAATAGCATTGAAGGGCATAGACAAAGACCTGAATATAGGGATAGGCCATATTCATTGATGGAAAAATTCAATAACAAAGATAGCTAGTCTTCTCAAATTAACATATTAATTAAATTCCAGTCAAAATCTACCAGAAATTTTTCATGAAACTTACAAGGCTGATCCTAACATTTATGTGGAAGAAGAAGAAAGACAGAAAAATATCCCAGGAACCTTCGAAGAACAAAATTAGTAGTTTGGCCCTATCAAATATCATGATTTATCATGATAAAAAGCTGTAGCAATTAAGAGACCGTGATACTGGCACAGGTGAAGAGACACATACATAGATGAATGGGATAGGATAGCAAGACCTAAAAACAGACCTGTGTATACAGAAAAAATTAACACATTACAAATTAGTGACAATAAGATGGATTATTCAATAAATGGTGTTGGAATAAGTGGCTATTTATATAGAAACTAAAATTACATTCTTTAATCTGCAGCCCTCCAAAATTCATGGATGAATAAAGATCTAAATATGAAAAATAAGAACTTAAATCGTTTAGAAGAAAATGAAGTATGTCTTTACATCTCTAAGCTAGGAAATAATTCCGTAATAATTGCACCCAAAAAACACACAAAACCTAAAGAAAAATATAAAGTCCGCTTTACAAAAATGTAAAACTTTTGCACATCAAAAGACACCACAATGTAAAAAGTTATGCACAGGGAAAAGGTATTTGCAACATATTTAATGTAAATGTATATAGACAGATATAGATACACATTAAACTACTTGGAAGGGCCACCTAAGAGTATCTACTAATGTAGATTTCATACTCCAGCAATTCCCTTTCTAGGTATAGCCTAGAACAGTATTTTTTAAACTTTAGGTTGTACCCTCCTTAACAGATAACAAAATCATTTTCGTGGGCACTGAACAGAAGGGTGGGATAGGGAAAGAAAGGGAAGGAAAGGCACAATACATTTAGATCTTTATTCATCCATGAATTTGTGTGTGTGTGTGTGTGTGTGTGTGTGTGTGTATGGATCAGGGATACAATTCTGCTTTGTTTTCTCCACAAATGGCCAATTATTCTAGCACCATTTATTGAATAATCCAGTTTATCCTCACGAATTCACTGCATTGATGAAATCAATCTAGTAAGCAATGAGCAGAAGGAAGGGGGAGGGGAGGAGAGAGGAAAAACGCATCAGAAGGTATCACAGGTTGGAAGGTGTAGTCAATGCCTCTGATGACCTGCCCAGATGCCTTCATGGGGCTCCTGCACTCACCCCCCAAGCACTGCTAACTGCTCACAGCTGCCTTCTGGAGACTCCTTGCCATTGGCTGATGGGAATCGCGTCAATGGGAAATGCCTGAGAGGTTGTGATCCTCCCCCACCCCCACCACCAGGTGGCCTACAGCCAATGGCTTATAAATAAGGGGGCGTGAAAGCCAAGCGCCTCCGCCTCGGTGAGACTCTTGCGTGGTGTCTTCACAGCCCAGAGTTCCCTAAAGAAGTCAGACTGAGGCTAGACTTCGGCAGAAATCACATCTCTGCTTAGCTTCCTCTCCTCCTGTGTCTTGCTTCCCTCACTTTCTTACGGGGTTTCTCTTGCACAAACAGCTCTGTGCAAGGATCCGCTGCTTGGGATCCTAAGACGGAGGGTAAATGCTTGTAAGCATCTGTGTGCCTGTAGCGGCTAATTACATAAAATACGTTATTAAAAGTTTGGGTGCTTCAGCTCTAGGGAGAATTCAGTGAAGGAGAGGAGGGAGGGGAATGCAGGGAGGAGAGAAGGCAGGAATTGTCACTCCTCTCTGACCTGGTGTCTTTCCAAATGCCGAAGAAAATCGGAAAAGCTTAGGTTTTATTGAAGCTGGGATGTACACCTGGTATCTTTAAAACTGTGTCTGCTTGTTTTTCTGATGTTTTCTCTGCTTCTCTGTTAACTTGAAATATTTCATGAAAGAAAAAGCAAGAGCTGGGGGCTCTCAATCCTCACTCAGGGGCACCTGGGTGCCTCTGTTAAGCCTCCGGCTCAGTTCAGGAGCTTCCAGTTTGTGAGTTCGAGCCCCGCCTTGGGCTCTGTGCTGGCAGTGCAGAGCCTGCTTGGGATTCTCCCTCTCCCTCTCTTCTTGCACTTCCCCCACCTCTTGTGTGCGTGTGCTCCCTCCTTCTCCCTCTTTCTCTTTCTCTCAAAATCTTAAAAAAAAAAAAAAAAAAAAAAAAAAAAATCCTCCTTCAAACCCAGCCTACACCCTTGCCCCAGTACCCTTGCCATGGATACGTACATATGAGGAAGCAATTTGTTCCTCCTTTTTGATAGCAAAACCTTACGTAAGATCAGTTTCCCTCCTTTGACCTCCAGTCTGAGGTCCCTCACAGGAGACCTGAGTTAGATGCTCAATAATACTAAACTCCATTGGTCTTCACGGTCAGCTCGTGCTCCCAGTTGCCAGGGTGAGGTTATTGATCGATCTCCTCTAATCTTGTTTGTGCTCCCCGATCCTTGTATGAAGTGAGGAAAAATGTGTCAATACACAGGAGGGAAGGGGAAGACTGGGGGGGGGGTGGAGAACAAAAGGCAAGTTCGAAAAACGGAAACCGGGAATCGCAACGTCGGTCAGGGAAAATCTTGACACTATGAAGCTGGCTAACGCCTTTCAGTTTATAAGGCTGAATCAGAACCCCTTTGGAGAAAGCCCCAGTGGCCAATTATCGTTTGGCTTGCAGGTTCTTCTGTTTTGCTCTCGTTGCTTTTTGAAGGTGTAAAGCAATCCGGGGTGTCTGGGTGGCTCGGTTGGTTAAGCGTCCAACTTCGGCTCAGGTCACGATCTCGCAGTTTGTAAGTTCAGGCCTCACATGTGGCACTCTGACCGCGGAAAGCCCACTTTGGATTCTCTGTCTTCCTGTTTCTGCCCCTCCCCCATGCTCTCAAATTTTTTAAAACACATTAAAAAAGTGAATTACGGAAAAAGCACAAATGTCCAACTGATGCATGGATAAAGATGTGGCTTACGTATACAAGGGAATACTACTTGGCAGTGAGAAAGAATGAAATCATACCATCTGTAGCAACACGGAAGGAACTGGAGGGCATTATCCCGAGTGAAGTAAGTCCGAGAAGGACTGCTACAATGTTTTCACTAAGTGGACCTTGAGAAACCTAACAGAAGACCATGGGGGAAGGGAAGAAATAATTTGAAACAGGGAGGCAAACCATAAGACTTAAATACAGAGAACAGACTGAGGCTGATGGTGGGTGGGCGGGGGAGAGGGGAAAACGGGTGGTGGGCACTGAGGAGGGTACTTGTTGGGATGGGCACTGGGTGTTGTACATAAGCAACGAATCGGGGGATCTACCCCCAACACCAAGAGCACACTGTATGCACGATATGTTAGCCAAATGGACAATGAATTCTAATTAAAACTAGTGAATAAGGTAGTCAAGGAAGAATGGTCTCCCGCCACCATGGTCCATTCTAGCTTCGCATACCGTAGCTCGAGTAGAGGCTTCCCATTTTTTTCTGTCAAAAACTCCCGATACTGCATGTTTTCTTCCACCACATCTTGGAGTAAGGTGAAGCATATGGGGAACTTGCAGGAGATCCAGTCCATCAGCCAGGCATCAATCTGTAGTGATTTGTGGCCATGTACATATAAAGAGACCATAGTTGTCTAACTGCATACATATGGCATCCGGGAACATAAACTCACAGCCTTTGCCTTCAAAACCACATGCTACCCAGGGAGGGAAAATCGTGGTTCGCAACATGTGGGTTGTGACCCTGAGTAGTCTGCCAACATTTGGCAGGTGGGCTAGAGATAGATTGTGTGCCTACTGCAATTTCCTTTCTTGGGGGCTCCCTGGGATGTCCACGTGCCCCTATTCTCTAGGCCACGATCGAAACCCGACATGGAGTTGAAGTAATACCGATAAAGACCCAGAACGATACACAGGAATATGCATGTCTCGTCATTGAGCGGGCACATTCTTCCATCTGTCTTTATTTTAAATACATTAGATACATGTTTATATATTGCACGGGCCTATGCAACTTCTGTAATCTCTCTCAACCCAGTGTGTGTCTAACAGCCCCTGTGGGGGAAATCTGACCATTTGCAAATATGTACAGCCAGCCAGTGAGGTGGGTTCCAACATCAGGGAAATAATTTCAGACTGGAGTATGTATTCTGATTTAACAGAAGGGGGCGGAGGACCTAGTCGTAAGGACCTACTTGAATAGCTCTTTTTTGCCCTCCCGTCCGGGAGAAATTCCCAAACCTTTTCTAACAAGTTACATTGTTCATTCTGGAAATCCAAGCAACAGCAGTCACTTGATCTTACTGTTATTAGTAAGCCACTGTTAGATGGTTTATAATCTGGTTCTGAATGACCTTGAAATGTTGCCTCCTTGCAAATGGTCAGGTGTTCCTATAGGCTAGGACACACAGACTCACTTGTTTCAAAATATAAATCTGATACCTTGATTCTGCTGGACTCAAATACTTTACACTTTGCCAATGAAAATCTCTAGTTTGTTTATGGTTTCTTTGGTATGTAACCTCGATCTTCTCCAGACTCATGATTCTGTAATAACCTGGCAAAATGGTCCATACCTATCTGCATCATCTTCCTGATGTTTTAATAGCCAGCCATAAACATACTTAATCACAACTCAACCACTTGAGTTGAAGGTCTAACAGAGAACTAAAAGCATAATCTTAAACATGCTTACACATTGCTAAGGAAAAGCCTGAACAGAATGAATTGCAGATGACTGGTCCTATGAGACAGCTACATTTCTGTAAAACTCTAGTACAAAAATAGTGTCTTCCATGCCCTTCCATGTATAGCTATCAGCGTGACCTTGGGGCATTCCAGAACAGTCCAGGCAGCCGACTATGCTCCATAACCACCTGAGCACAGGCTGGAGACTTGATCTCAATACTGCTGCCTGCAGTGTCCCTGTATGTCTATTGGGACAACTGCCCCAGCAAGGTCTTGCACACCACTCCCAACAACTAACAATGTGTGCTATCATATATACCTTCCCCCTCCCCCCCCCCCAAAAAAAAAATATAGCTACAGAGAGCCCACTCTATGCACCATGAAGACCACCTGGCCCATTTTCTCTTTGGAGTTCAATCTGGACTTCGCCTTACAAAACTAAAAGGCCCAATGAAGACCTCCTCAAAAACAGGTTATATTTTCTCCAAATCTCCACTTCCTGTAACACAAAGAAACGCTAGAAGCTTTGAAATGACAAATTCCTTTACTTGCACGTTGTCAGCTTCCAATTCTCAAATACTAGAAGCAAAGCGTTTTTGTCACAGGACTTGAGAACAAATGAACTTTGGAACTGGTTTCCCATAATGTCCCCACAATGGGACGAGATTCTAAACCGTGTTCTCCAAGGATCAAACCTTTAGTGCTCCAAGTCCTAGCCCTCGGATTTCTTTTTCTTCTCCTTGAGGGAGCATCAGCTTCTCTGCAGCTCTTGCTCTCAGGTCCAGAGACTGGCTCTTAAGGGGGGGGGGGGGGTCACCGATCCATCTGATACTTGTAAACCCATGAACTTCTACCTATACCCAAAACAGGAAATGGAGCATGAATTCACAAGTTTAAAAACAAAACAAAACAGAAAACAAGGAGTCTGGAGAACAAGCAATCAGGGTAACCACTCAGAGTAGAAGGGGATAGACTGGTTTCCTGGAACATGGGCACTGGTGGTACCGATTTTCTCAGCTCTCTGCTATTGCCCTCAGAGGAAAGGAGGGAGAATCCCTGTTCTCCCTGATCCAGGAAGAGGTCGAGGCCTAGGAGAGAGGCAGGTGATGACCCCAATCGTGGGTCCAATCCAGTCTGGTCCCGATCTATCGTGATCCCCCACACCATGGATGGCTCAGAGCCTGTAGAAGAGGAGAGCCCCAGTAGAGGAAGGAGAAACGGTGGTGCTAAGATGCTTGCTCTAGATACGGGGCATCTGACGGCCATAAAGAAAGGATAAAATGTTGTGGTGGTTGCAGCGTGTGGATTCTCCCAGTGGCCCCAAAGGCCACCAACCAGGGCCAGTCACCCCTGGGAACATGGGCTTGTGTGGAGTTACGGAAGACGATGCTTGCCAGGGCAGAGGATTGCAGGGGGTGGGGTGTGATTTAGCCACACTATTAAAGTCTCGCTCTCCTGTAATCCCCCAGTGAGCCAATCTTTGGGGTGATACATGCTACCCAAGTTCTGTTTCCACTTCTTGTCCACCACAGCTCCTCACATTCCTGTGGCCAACACAGAGCCCATGAACTTGCAGTAAGCAATGTAGCACAGCGATTAAAAAATGGAGATCCTGAAGTCTGAGCCAAGGTTCAAATCCCAATTCTATCACCTAATAACTATGTGACATTGATCAAATGCCTTAGTGTCTTCCTGCCTTTTTTTTAATGTTTATTTTTTTGAGAGCGAGTGCGAGTTGGGGGAGAGGCAGAGAGCAAGGGAGACAAAGAATCAGAAGCAGGCTCCAGGTTCTGAGCTGTCAGCACAGAGCCCAATGCGGGGCTCGAACTCCTGGATGCAGAGATCATGACCTGAGCCGATGTGGGATGCCTAACCGACTGAGCCACCCCGGCGCCCCCTGCCGCCTTATCTATATCATGAAAGCATGATATTAATACCATCTCAGACTTCTGAAGGAGTAGCGAATAAGCTAATCTACCTAAAGAAATAGAACCATGCATAGTGCATACTAGGCACTCAATAGGCAGTAGATTCAGGTTTTAAAATTGGAGACACTTGAAAAGGGGCCTCAAAGACTTCATTCACGTGGTAGATAATGTGCCAGACCCTAGACAAAGGCTAGAGATACAGAGGACAATAACGTGACCCCACGACTTTGTCATTATTTCCTGTAGCCATTGAAGCTTAGGTTCTTAATCAGGTGCTTCTTTTTGACGCACAGCGTAAAAGTGTGTAAACTTAGATTATGTGTAATTTTTGTCTTCTTTGACTATATATTTGTCTCCCCTTCCAAGAGCAGGGACTAGGATCTAAATATCGTTGTATTGCCATTGTCCAACCCCAAATCACATATTAGATGCTCAGAATGTTTGTTGAATGATCCCTAGTTACCTTTTAGTTCATTCATTCGCTTTCTAGACGTTCTCATTAGAACTCGGCAGAGGGGACCAGTGGTGAGTGTCAAATATCTTTGCGGCAGTCAGGGTGTGCTTCCTCAAACCACATTGTTTCCCTGTGCTAAATAAATCCTTTCTCCAAAGGAAACCTGGAACCCCTGATACTTTATCCTTAGGTTGTTTTCTCCTCAAACAGGAAAACGTGGCATCCTGGTAGGCAAGCAGGTAACCTAACCTCCATTTGAAATTTGCAAGAGGATACATAGATACTATTTGAGAGGAAGAACTTATCTGAAATGTTGTCTGTTATATACACAAATTGCTGTTGGATTTCCAAAAATCCTTCTGCCGGTGTTGGCTTGGAAAGAAAGGTTCATCATGAATGTAAAGCATTCTATTTGTATTGACTAGAGGCGGTATCAAAAACTCGGAAAGAGGGGCACCTGGGTGGCTCAGTCGGTTAAGCATCCAACTTCAGCTGAGGTCACGATCCCGCAGTCCATGAGTTCGAGCCCCGCGTCAGGCTCTGTGCTGACTGCTCAGAACCTGGAGCCTGTTTCAGATTCTGTGTCTCCCCCTCTCTCTGACCCTCCCCCGTTAATGCTCTGTCTCTGTCTCAAAAATAAACGTTAAAAAAATTTTAAAAATAAAAAAAAAAACCTGAAGGAAACTTTCCTCTGTGCTTGATTTCTGTCACAGGGATGTCCACTTCTCTTGTCCATATTCACGGTCACGTTTGAGACCCACTGAGTGGGTTGGATCTAAACCAATCGAGTCCAAGCCTTAGGACCAGCAAATGCCGAATTGACCATCGTGCACTCAGAAACCCCTGAATAATTGAACTAAAAAAGACGCCAGCATCCTGAATAATTGAAAGGCTTCTGCTGCACGAAATCCCGTCTTCTCTGGCCTTGAAAAGTAGAATCGTTTTCACCTGCGGTGGGTGGAATTGTTTGCAGAGTGGACCGCAGCAGGAAGCTTGTCGGGGCACCGGTACCAGACTGTAGGGCGATTACGCTATCTGAAAAGTATGTGCCTGGGATTTCTTAATTACCTGCAGGACCAAACAAGTAGGCAGCAGTAATCGGGTCTGGTTACAGTTAAACGTGACCCAGATCAAGGAAGGATGGAGGGGGTGGGGACGAGCACAGTGAGCCCACAGAAGTGAGGTGTGTCTCATGCTGTCAGGCCCGACTAGACTGTGTCACAAACGTGAGCCCCAAAGGAGCCCTCCCGTCTGGGGCTCACAGAGGGAGAGACCCCCTCAGGCTACTCCTTTGGCCGACTTCCCGCCTCTGTGTAAGTCTTACGAAGAACACTTCAGAAAGTAGTCCATTCATCCTTCTATGCTTTCTTGAGCATAAGGTATAATCTTATTTCTGTAAATGTTAAATACCTTCAGTCGTGGCCACCACTTTACGAGGCATTGTGTGAAGTTTTAGCAGGATGTAGCATTCCCTGTTACAAGGAAAAATGGAGTCTCAAAAAGGTGAAGTGTCTTACCCAGGATTACTTAGCCAGCAGATGGCAGGGCTGGGGTTGGGGGTCTTTGCGGACACCAGAGGCCATGTTCTCTGTATCACAGCATGTGGCACCTTCCTCTTAAATCTACTCCTGAGGATTGCTAGCAGACCATTAGAAGATAATTTGGGGGATGAAAGAAAGAAGGCAGGGAAAGGGGAAAGGAATCGGGAAGGTGTTAACACCAAGGACAAGAGGCTGGAGAAATGCTGAGCACGCTGTTGTACCACGTGTTGGGAATAATGTTTCTCTTCTACATTTGCATTTCGTGCTCAAGAAAGCGCGCTTACCTGGCAGTAGAAAGGAGCTGGGTTTTTAGTAACTTTTCCTAAGACCTGATCTTCGTGGTCTTAAGTGTGGGAATGATTCAGCTCTCTGGTTTTTGGCTTTTTTGTTTGTTTATTTTGAGAGCATGAGCAAGCACCAGTAGAGAAGAGGCAAAGGTTGGGGAGAAGAGAGAATCCCAAGCAGGCTCCACACCTTCAGCACAGAGCCGGATGCGGAGCTCGAACCCACGAACTGTGAGATCATGACATGGGCCAAACTGGAGAGTCGGACGCTTAACTGACTCCACCACAAAGGTGTCCCTCAGCTCTCTGTTCTGATGACTTAGCTCTGTCTTAGTGGGCAGTGTCTTGTCCTCTAGACCAGAGTAGTCTCCTAGCTCCCATGGTGTAGAGGAATTCTGAGTTGCGAACCTCCAGTCGGATGGTTCTGGAGGACCATATCTCTGGGTTCGTTGATCAAAATGGTCCAGAAGATTTGGATGGAGGGGCATCCCTGCTCTGTGATTCAGGAGTCCTTTTGGGCTTCCCAGAAGATCCCAGGGCACCCCCCATCCCCAGCTGGAAACGGATGTGTAGGTAGTCAACGGGGCCTGAATAACAGGAGAGGCCTGGGTTCGGTTTCTGCCTATTCAGACTCCACTACATTTATGAGGCTTGACACCTGCCGAGGACTCTGAGGCTTTCATAGGTTTCATTTTACCCTCACACTTGTCTAGGAGGCAGGGGTATTTTTCACATGTTATGAGGGGGGCGGGGAAGATCTGAGAGAGGAAGCATCCCGTTGATAGTCGGGCACCCTTTACACAGTAAATCCAAATTTGATCCTCACATCCAGCAGTTTTTCCATTCCGTAGGCTGAGAAACCCATTAAGCCATCTGCACCAACATTTAAATGGCCCTTAGACGGGGAGTCTGAGTAGATAGTTCTAGCACCTATCCCCTCACCCGTCAAGTCAGAGGTGAGCAAGATAAAAGGGGGTCATGTTCTGTGAGCTCAACGGACCACGGGAATCACAAATGAAAACGAGAATAAAGCAGTCTAGAAGACTTAGGGAGCTGGCACGCCCCTAACAAGGCCACATCCGAAGGGTGTCAGTCACCCCTTCTCTCCCTCCTCGGGCAGGTCTTTGGACACCCACATGTGTATATCTGAGCTCTGTGCACCTCCTACCCAAATGACCACCAGGAAAAAGCCAGGTCCTGGAAGTGGGCTGAGGCTAAGGTTGCCAGAAAACCTACAGGATTTCCAGTTAAACTTGAATTTCAGATAATGAATCAATTTTTAGCATTAAATATGTCCTAAATATTTCATTGGACCTACTTACACTGAAAAATTACTTCACTCTTTATCTGAAAGTCAAATTTAACTGGGCATCCTGTATTTTTATTGGATAAATCTGGCAACCAAAGTGGGAGCTCCGTGGTCAGGGAGTTCCAGGAGCCTGGGTATCCAGAGTAGAATCTAAAATGGAAGGGGGCCCAGGCTGGGGAGAGCCTCATGGACTCCCAGACTCCTTACCTTGTAGGGAGAGGCCCTCGAAAGCTCTGGGCCCAGGACATGGAAGTCCTCTTGCCCCAGGACATGGAAGTCCTCTTGCCCAGATCTTAGGGGCGGTCACTGGTAGCAAGAGGCTTGGATGGGGACACGTGACCGTAACAGAGCTGGAACGTTGGAACAAAGACACGGGTTCCACCGTGGGCCTTGGGCACAGTCCCTTGAACTGTGAGCCTCTGTTACCTGAAGTGTGTGTCAAATGGAGACTTGCATGGATTAGCATTTGTAAGAAACGTAGCCCTGTGCTCAACACCTAGCTCTCCATACTAGCAGCTTTCATTATTCCCTTAAAGTGATCTAGGAAAATGCTTTGGGTCTTCCACCTGTTTTTTGTCACGGAGTTGCTTAGCCTCAGCTGAGCAGGGAGAAGGGTTTCTATTGCCCACACCTGGGTGAGGAAAGGGTCCCTCTGTTCAATAGTAGCTGCCAGTGAAGCTTAGAGGGACAGACTGGGGCTGAGCATTGCAGGAGAGGTGAGGACTTGAACTCTTCCCTCCAAGAAATCCATATCCCTTTGTCTCCCTCTCCCCATCTCCCGCTCACTGTTATTCACACCTGTCCCTGGGGCCTCACAGGAAGGTGAGGCACCGCCCTCACTAAGGAAGTAGGGAAGGAGAGGGAGCAGAGCAGCCCCCTTCCTTGCCTGAGGTGCAATGAGGTAGTTACTTGCTTAATTCACATATTTGTCCTAGGAAGGAGTCTGCATTGGATGAGCATCTGAACCCTGTGACTGTAACTCGGGGCTGCAGGGGTGCACGCAAAGGGGGACCCAAAAGCTCACCCCAAGGCAAAGCGCTGAGTGTTCCAAGAAAGGTATAAATGAACTTGGAACTTCAGGAAAGCTAAGAATCCTCTTGATTGCAGCTTCCTTCCTAACCACCACTCGGTGTCTTTCTGCTTTGAAAGTCAAGAGGGAGAAGTAGAGGGGTGGAGGGGGGAAAAGATAAACTGACTTGGAGCTACACGGAGCAGCTTCCTTTTTAACTCGGGAGAGGTCATGGGAGTAGAATTATTAACGAAGGCATTCAGGTTCCTTTCTTTCGCAGATGACAGCAAGATGTAAAGTGATGAGGGACTGAAATAACTCTGGAGCCAGTAGAGGGCTTGGACTGTCCCATGGGCCAGGGTGGTTCTGCCCTGGGGGGCAAGTAGATGGGAAGGGGGTCCCAGGAAAAGAATCCTCAAAAGGGGGTTACCCAGAGTGCGGGAGGAAGTGTGCTGGTTCATGTGATAACACTTCCAGCAGCCCCTTCTGCATGAGGGTTTCTCATGACCAAATGTGGAGACTCTGTCCTCCACCACATCGGTGGCCCCTCTGCCATAGACAGGTAAGTCCGGGAATAGACGGAGTCTTCAAAAGTGGAGCTTTATCTCCCCTCCCCCCCCCTCTTCAGATCCACCCTTCTAGAAGGGATTCTTCCTTCAGCTTTAAGTTACAGTAATACAGAAATGGTAGGAAATACTGTAGGTATCTAAGCCAAGAAAAACCATGTCTCCGAAATTCGCTGCTGCCTGCAGAGGTGGGCAACCATTTTGCTCACCTGGTGGTAACACTGAGGTTTTCTTGCACACTTTCATATTAGAATCCGGGAAACAACTCCTTGAGAGAAATACAAAACTTTTCAGCTTGAATGAGTTCTGCAGTCGGGTAACTAACCACCCACTACATGTAATAAGTACTATACAAATGACCCGTGGGGCGCCTGGGTGGCTCAGTTGGTTGAGCCTCCGACTTCAGCTCAGGTCACGATCTCGCGGTCCGTGAGTTCGAGCCCCACGTCAGGCTCTGGGCTGATGGCTTGGAGCCTGGAGCCTCCTTCCAATTCTGTGTCTCCCTCTCTCTCTGCCCCTCCCCCGTTCATGCTCTGTCTCTCTGTCTCAAAAATAAATAAACGTTAAAAAAAAAAAAAAAACAAATGACCCGTTCAATTTTTAGTACATATTTATTGAGGGTCCACTAAGGAAGTGCCTCAGCCTAATGATTAAGAGCATGGCCTCAAACCTCCTCACTTGTGGCTTCATCCAGACTCTTCCACCTACTAATTGTGCGACCTTGAGAAAGTTACTCTAATCCCTTTGAGCCTAGCTCCTTCATAATGTGAATTGAGAGTGCTACTTCATTGGGTTATTGTGAGGATTAATTGAAAGAATATCTGTGCCATGATGCCTGCCACAAAGTAATTGTGTTCCCTGACCAATTTATTGAACAAAAATGATCACATTGTCTCTGTCCTCAGCGTAAGAGCCAGAGGCATGCCTGGGTGGCTCAGTCTGTTAAGCATCTGTCTTCAGCTCAGGTCATGATCTCGTGGTTTGTGGGTTTGAGCCCCACATCGGGCTCTCTGCTGACAGCTTTAAGCCAGAAGCCTTCTTCAGATTCTAGGTCTCACGGTCTCTGCCCCTCCCCCGCTCACTGTGTGTATGCGTGTGCGTGTGTCTCTCTCAAAAATGAGCATTAAAAAAATTTTTAATAAAAAGCCAGAAATTGCCATCTCTTGGGAATGGGGTATACCACGGTCTTCAGTGGATGTATTAGTCATGGTTCTCTGAACAAACAGAATCAACAGGATGGATATAGAGAGGAGGTTGACCTATGAGGGATTGGCCCATGTCATGTAATGGTGGGGCTGAGAAGTCCCACAATCGGCCGGCTGCAAGCTGGAAGTCCAGAAAAGCCGGTGATGTGTGTAGCTCCAGCCCTAACCTAGAGGCCTAAGAACCAGGGGAGCTGAGAAGTCCTGGTCTGAGTCCGAGGGCTCAAGAACCCATGGAGCCAAGCTGCGAGATTCAGCCCAAGTCCCAAGAAACCCAGGATCACCAATGTCTGAAGTCAGGAGATGGCTGTCTGAAGCCAGGAGATGTCTGTCCCAGCTCGAGTGCCAAGCAAATTCACCCTTCTTCTGCCCTTTTGTTCTATTCAGGCAAATGGGATGATGCCAACCCACACTAATGCAGGTGATCTTTACTCAGTCTACCAATTCAAATGAAACAGTGTTACAGACCCAGAAATGGCTTTGCCAGCTCTCTGGGCATCCCTTCACCCAGGCAGGCTGGCACATAAAATTAATATGTGGGTACATGTTGGGGCAAGCAAGCCAAGCCTTGACAGCTCAGTAGCCTGGACTTAGCAGCCAGTAGGAACAAGAAGAACAGAGGCAAGACAGTGTTATGGCCTCTTAAAAACGTGGTCACTACATTTACTGCTGTCTTTCTCTCTTCCACCACTACTGAGTCCCCTTCAAGTCAAATCCAGTTGCTACTACTGTTGAAGTTGACCCCTTCACTCCTATAAAGTCTATTCTAAATTCTAATGACCAGCCTTGTTCACCAAACAGCTTCTGCCCTGGGTACCCTATCCACCATCCCCCATTCTATATGGTGGGACTAAAGCTCCTCGACCCAGTAGGTTCCAGCCTGATCCACAGCCAACTACCGGCCAAGGTGCAAGAGATTGGCCATTCTCTGTCCTTCCTCCCCGTAACCTGCAACACGAGCTTTGCTAAAATGCTTCTTTGCTCATTTTTCCTGTCCATAGAACAGAAGCCCACACTCTCTCCATTTTGATAAAAGGAGACTCATATGCTAACTTTGGGGCTCCCAAAGTCCCAAGTAATCAGGCTGAAGAAATACTACTTAGAAATGGGCAGCAAAACAGGAAAGGCATCTGACTCAATACCTTGGTGGGTTAGTAGGTTGGTTTGATCACATCTGAGTTTGAATGATTGTTATTGATCACCCTGAAGTGAAGAAATCCAGAGCTTGGACTCCAGTAAGATAAATCTGCTCCATATGTTCAGAATTATCCTCCCAAGTCAACTAACTGCAGCTGGTCCAGAGGGAGAAGCCAGCTGTCCTGCAATAGGGCCTCGACCTCAATGCTGTGCAGGCAGGGAAGTGGGGAGTGAGAGGGGTGTGGCATAATTCCAGTTCAGCGGGGGAAGGGCATGTTGGGTTTTCCTCTTCTCACCAGCTCTGACTCTGGGATGCAACACACCTGACAAGAGAAAGAACTCCCCCCCCCCCCACCCCTCCATGGCTGCAATGAAAACATCCTGATGCTAATTAAAAACAGAAGTTAGATAAAATGGAAGTAAACATGGCTCAATGAATGGCTTTGTCATTTGCCAAAACCTTACTTCTTTGCTGCCTTCATTTAGTTAATTAGTCTTTCACTATTGATCTGCTGTCAACCAGGCAGTATACGCAAACCACATCTCTGACTCCAGACTGTTCTCTAAGCCTTGGAAAGATGGGAGGGGAGGGGGTTCTAACAAATCCACAAGCCAATTGCAAAATGAAAAGTTTCATTTCCCGTGCGTAAGATGCCAAGACCTTTCTTCAATAACCCAGCAGTGTTTTATTTCTCAGCTGGTGGAATTTCAAGTTAGCAGAAGCTTCTGTGGTTTCTTACAGACCTCCTTGGTTATAGACGAAGGGACTCCATTCCCACCCCCTGTACTGTGTTTTTGCTTCTCTTCGTGCTAAGCTTGCACTTCCATTCTTCTTACTTTCTCTCCACCCAGTTCTTAAAAACTACAAATTAGCACCTTCGTTCCCTCACGGTGGACATCTGTCTTTCAAGTGAGAATGCATTGAAATCCCCATTTCATGAGCCTGTCATCAGGAAAATACATAAGCAGAATGCTGATATACTGGCTTCCTTTTTGTGATTAGATTTATGAAATCTTGGATACATGCAGTGAGGTACTACTCACTAAATGTTCTAGCATGCTAAGTAGATACTGTTCGTAGATCTGTACATGGACAAGTAATAAAAACCTTCAGATGTACTTAGGAATGATAAACGTCACCTTCGGTAAGTGAGGAGACCTTTGATCTAGGGTAATCCTGCAAGTCAGGCTGTAAACCTGCTTATATACACATTTACACTTAGACTTCTTGAGTTCTGTTCTGTATATGACCAAGGAATTCTAGAGTTTTATTACCAGCCTAGAGAATGTCTTAGAAGACTTAATTTTTTCTTTAAAAGGAAGGCAAAAAGGAAATGAGCATGGGCGGGCGGGGGAGGATTAATGACCTCCCATCTGGGGGGGTTTCGACTGCCTTCCAGTAACTCCCCTCGTGGCCTCGTTTGGAGGCAGACTCACCCTTGGCTCGAGGCCAGCGTGGCAATCAGGGCTCACGAGTCTTTTGGAGATTGTTTCTTAGGTTTTTCATTTTTCTTTTATTTATTTATTTAATTTTATTTTTTTTATTTTTTACTGGTGGATGGGAAGAAGGAACAAGGAATGGGAAGGAGGAGGACCAAGCTGGGGTTTCTGAACTCAAGCAGGATGTTCTCCTGCCCCCGAGCCTGGGCAAGTGCTCTTGCAGTGGCCAGGCAGCCCGTGCAGGTGGGTTTAAGTTAATTCAGGGAGTCTGGGCAGCTTCAAACAGATTCCTTTTAAGAGGCTCCAAACCTCCGAGGAGCACCCTTGACTCTGGCAGCTCAGTCAAGGTAGTTGTGAAGAACCATGAATTCCGGCGGGGGGCAGGGGGAGAGAGAAAAAATAACCAGGTTAAAACATGTACCTTTAAACAGCTATGGGCCAGACTCCAAAATGAATCTTGATGAGCTTCCAAGGAGACAATTAAGGGAAGTGGGAACGGGTGAAGGATCAGATAAGGATTCCAGCATTGGAAACCTCAGAAAGGCAGGAGCAGTGTCGGTAAAGGGAGCTCCGAAGCCGGCAGTGGAGGGATAAAGGAGGCCAGATAGCCCTGACCCCGGGGCTGGCCAGAGGACCCGCCCAGCCCTACACTCCACCCTCCCGTGAGATGCAGGCAGGCAACCCTGCCATCCTGCCACGTTCACACTGTGCCTTTAGTGGCGACTCAGGGGACACCAACGCTGAGCGCTCTTGAAACTCTGCTTGGGTTCCGCATGAAAAATTGTCCTGCCTTCAAAGCCAAATGGAAGTTTGGTAGAAGCATGTCCTTTCCCCTTAAGTTTCAAAGGGAAATTAATATCCGTGCCATCTCTCTGTGCATTAGTATTTTCCTTTCTCAAGAGGAAAGGAAAAATTATGACAGGAGGCATCCTATAAAAACAAAAGGTATTACCAAATAACAGTATTGTTGCTTCACAAAAGCCAGCCTCTTCTATATATTTTTTAAAACCAAGAAACGCGATTTGCTCGAAAACCCATCAAACATCACACGAGTCGCCCTCTGTAATACAAAAACAGAGAATCATCTATTTTTGATAGTGTCATCATGATTATTCACTCCTATTCCACTTCAAAACATGTGCTGTGTTCATGTTTGCAAGGCAAATGTCTGGAACGTTGTCCATAAACCTTGGCACAAACCTGGTGGGGTGGGGAGGTTGCAGGGAATTTTCACATAGTCCACTTTGGCCATGAGCATATTTTAATTTTATAATAGGAAGATAGAAAAAATAACTTAGGCCCTAGTAACACCACAATGGATATAGAAAGATCCCGGGGTGCCTGGTTCCCGCACCCAAGGAGCTCCTATGTAATGAGGGAAGTAAGGAAGGTGGGGAGAGGCAAAATGATCAGGTTATCAAGTCCACATGAAGGAGCAATGATTTTTTGTAGGACTACAAAGGTTTCAGGGGAAACTCCACCTAGATGATACTGGTGAAATAAGAAAGGCAAGAGGATCCCAGAGAGAGGAAACAATCTAAGAGGAGTGGAAGCGTGGTATTCTCTGGAAGCAGTCAGGAGTCCGATGTGGTCAGAGTATGGAGACTGGGAAGGGCCAGGGATGGCTGGAGACTGGCTGGGATGTGGGTCTGGAGCCACAATCCAGTTCGTCAGGGGTGCCTGGGTGGCTCAGTCAGTGAGCATCTGACTCTTGACTTTTGGCTCAGGTCATGATCTCAAGGTTCATGGGA
>NC_064807.1:43689331-43777188 GCF_023721935.1 Panthera uncia
CTCACACACACACACACACACACACACACACACACACACACACACACAACACTTAAGACCAAAGCAAGTTCATCAGAGACTGGGATTGCTGTGCTAAGGAAGGTGGACCCCTAAGTACTAGAGAGGGTAATAATCAGCTGAGGAAGAACACACCGGTCTTCATAGGCTATGTCGAATAGGAAAAAGGATCAAGATTTGGCAACAAGGAGCACTTGAACTTGGGCAGTGATGGGGGAAACCAAAGCAGGGAGAGATGAAGTCCCATTGGATTTGGAGAAGAGGAGGTGGTAAGCTTGACAGCCAAGTACCTGGTTAGGAACTTTGTTAAAATAGGAAATAATAAACATCCACTGTATAGTGTTCAGTGCCAGATCCACACTAACCATTTGAATTTTACTTGCACAACAACCCTGTAAGGCACTACCATACCCACTTGATGGATGAGAAAAAGGCAACAAAAGTCTCCTGGTAAATATCCTAAGATCACAGATTAGTAATCGAGGAAGCCAGAATTCAAAGGTTGTCTCGTTTCCCTGGACACTCACTGCATACACGGCCCACAGAGAAGGAGGTCGTGTATTTAAGGGAAAGCAATTAGGTCACATGTGTATGTCATTTTTGAGATTGCCACAGGATACCGAGACAGAGCTGTCCAATTAATAGCTGGAAAAACGGGTCTGGCTCTTGGAGATTCATTCAACAAATATTTCTTGAGCACTTACTATGCATGTCCCTGGTCCTGTGTCCGAGATGGAGTTACAACATCATCAAAATATTTACTGAATACCCACAATGCAAAGCGTACACCTACCAAACTTTCGTAAAGCAAACAATTTTCATTGCACAGCTTGGACGCATGCCCTTTAACTTGGAGATCCCTCTTTCTGTAAAACAAATAATTTACCCCTTAAGTACCTGTTTTTGCAATTTTGGAATTACTCCTATTGGCGTTCCTTAAAGCAAAACACCCTATAAACGTGTAAAAAATTCAGTCAGGAAGAAAGAGTTCACTTTTAACTTGATGAACGATTCAGCACATGTGCTGGGCTCAGGAAATAATAAAATAAACCTATCTCAGTCAGTTATGTCGATAGAATTTAACAGGAAGGCTCCAGTAAGGAAGGGTTACCCATAAGGAAACAGAATACAGATCTCCCTCAGGAAGAGAGAGAACTTCAATCCTGAAGTTCAAGAACACTGGCAGGGGGGGAACAGTGCCCAAGTCTTGGCCTGTGCTGGCCCCCCAGCCTCAGTTGTATCATCCGCACCACCAGGCACGCCAGTCCCAGGCACACCTCCGACCACATGCCCCAGCAGGAGAACCCGTGGGGCTTCCAAGCATTCACATCAGTCCCATCTACACGTGCCACCCCCAAACACAGCCTCTGCGTGCAATCTGCTCCCGCTCGGCCTTTGAAAGGGGAGGGCAGCACCAGGATCCCTGTCCACTTCCAGAGAACACACCTTCCTGGTACGGTTTTTCTGCACCAAATGACCGTAACGCAGTGTGCTGCGTAATTATAAACTGAGATTCCTTTCACAGGAAAACATCTGAGACCATTTATATCTTGAACTGAAATAGCATCTTCTGCGAAGTACTTCAACTGACTTTCAGATCTATTATCCCGTTAAATCTTCATAGATTTCTGTATTGAAGGTATTTTTTAGCAGTGGCCTGAAAATCCAGGCATTTCTCTGGGTATACACCCTAGGTGAGAGCATTTACTGACCGATTTACCTCCTGGAGATTCGATGGATCATTTTTTTTCCGAGCAAAGCCCAGGGTGGTATCTTTCTCCCTTCAGCAGCTGCAGACATTGATCAGGAGCTCTAAGACTGTACGGTCAGTCTCGGCTCTCTTGCCTCACTCCGTACTTCAACGGTGTTCCAGTTAGGGACTTCTCAGGTGATGGTCACAAAAACCAAGAGGCTGCGTAGCATAACGGTTAAGAGCATGGGCTTGAAGCTAAACTCCCTTCCTGTGCGAACTTTCCAATCTCTGTGAGCCTTAGTTTCCTTGCCTATAAGATGGGAATAACAGTACCTCCTACCGTGAGAATCGAGTTACTACACGCAAAGTGCTCGGATAATGCAGGCACGGGGTAAGCCCTCAACAGATACTACTTGATTAGACCTAAACCATATGAAGCCATGAACACCAAAATGGATGTCAAAAACTCTGGATTCTAGACCCAGATCTCCCATCAATCAGATGCATGTTCTTGATAAACTCAACCGCTCTGAGACTCCGTTTCTGATTCCTGAGCTGGAATGGATCATCCTAAACGGCTACTTTTTGGGGGGAAATGGCTGCAGTGTGGTGAATGCCATGGACCATTGTGGGAGTTTCCACCCGTCCACAGTTTGGACCTTAGAGGTCAAGGACGTTTTGATCTTATCTCTGGGCCCAAATAGGTATGGAAGACAAATCCCAAAAAGGAAAGACCACTTCTCTGGCTCTGCCTCCCAGAACTTCCCCTCTTATCTGGAACAAACTCCCCAGCTTCCATCCTATGTGCAACTATTTCTGGCATCTATTTTTCTGAGGCACCTACATGGCAGAGCTCCTGAAGAGCCTTTATAAACAAGAAAGGATCCTGTAAACAGTCGTTTCCTCCGGAGATCTGCCCATGTTACTTCCTGCTCCTGGTCTCTCTTCCTCTCTTCCTAGAAGCTGTTCGATGGGCAGCCACAGTCTGCCCAGGCCAGGGCGCATAGTGGACAGAGCAAAGGCTCCGATCCAACAGTCCCGTGTTCAAAGTGAAGACAACAGCGTAGTCAACCCTGGAGTCCGCCTGTCTGCCTTGGAGTTCTACAAGCTGTGTGAGCTTGGACAAGTTGATTTAACTTCTCTGAGCCTCTGTTTTCTCAGAGGGTAAATACACAAATAAGTATCTACCTTAGTTTCTTCATCTGTAAAACAGGAATAACAGTACCTCCTACTGTGGTCGTGAGAATCGAGTTATTTCAGGCCAAGTGCATGTCAATACCTAGCTTCGTGTCAACACAAAGTGAGGGCTCAATACACATCAGCTATGATAAGTATCTTAGCTCTGCCATTTTATAGCCATGAACTATGAACAGGTTCCCTAAATTTCCTAAGCCTCTATTTCCCAGTCTGTAATCTGGGACAATAACCACCTTCTAGGTTTATCATAACAGTTAAATGAGCTGATCCATCTGAAGGGTTGTCACTGCTAGTAAGCACTGAGAAAATATCTGCTATTATCCTATTATTGTGAGTATATCTAGTGGGAAGTGAAGAGGGGGTTGTTACAGCACCTGAGTGGACTCCCAACACCGAGCTCTCGGAATCAGGAAATAGGCCTTACATAGATCGAGGCTCATCTATATATATCCCTGCCTACCCCCCTCAGTTCTACATTTGAACAAAAGAAAATGTGTATTACAGCATTTCCTGAGTGACTCAAACTAAAAAAAGTTACATTTATAAGTGGTTTTGGGTAAAGGCCCATTTCCAAGTTTTGCTGAATCAGGAGCACACTCCTGGAAAGATTTTGAGCCAGATCAGTATGAGAGAATAGCAATATCGATACTTGTTACGGTTCTCCCAGCCCTTCGATGCATAGTATCTTATGTAATTTTCCTAGCAAACCTATAATATAGATGGAGAAAGGATTGCTAACCCCTTTCTCCAGGTGAGAAAACCAGAAACTGGTAAAAATCTATCCTTCCCCTCTGGCTAGGAAGTGATGGAATCAGAATTAGACACAGGTAACCTGGCCCACTGCTCAAATGTCCGGTATTTGACGTTTGGGCCACAGGTGACAACAAGCCCCCACCTGGTGCCCAGAGCAGACATGACCAATCAATAGCCGTTACATTTCTAATGCACCACAGAATCTTTCCAACATGGCCCTTTGGGAGCCATCACCACTTGATCAAATCTGTCCAGTGATGAGAAACCTCTCTAGCACCCAGGCATGAAATCTTGAAGAATGAAAACTCCAACCCCCCGCCCCCTGCAGGGTCCAGTCTGGCCACGCAAATAGTGTACCTATGTGCATCCCATGTGAGTGTCCCAAACACACAAGTATAAGTCTTGGATAAAGGAGAAGCCAAGTCACCTTTAGCTAATGGCTTCCTATGTTGAATCAACGTTGCCATATCTTCATACTTAAAAACCTGAAATCTGGGTGTACATGTAAAATCTCCAAACTTTCCAATACCATGCAGCCTAAATAAAATGCATGTATGGGTCACTCACAACTCAGATGCCATCAGTTTGCAACTTCTGCCATAGATCAAGTCTTAGGATCCTTGCATTTCTCTAAATTCTGAGCATTCGTTTCAGCTTTGTGCCCTGATTCCTGGAAGCACAGCTCTCACCTCAATTAATGAGATCACTAAGATGCATCTGGATGAACTGCTCAAAATATGCAAGGCGCCAGCTGGCTCCAGTGTTCGCCTGCTCCAGACAGAGGGGTCGGGGTTAGTCTCTGCTGGGCTTAGCCCACAGGGAAGGAAAAAATAGTGGAAAAGGAAAGACCCTTCTTCTTGAACATGGCCAGGAAAGCCAGAGAGAGGGGTACCACCAACCTTTGTTTGGGAAAATCTTGAAGGTGGCATTTTGTCTGAGAATTTCCTCTCTCCTTCCCTCCCTTCCCAAACCTCTTACACTCTTTTGTATTTCCTCCCAATAAGGTTTCCCAGATTACCCCCCACCCTTAATTACTCTTTCAGTATCCCTTCTTGAGGAAGGACATGGGTCCAGTAAATCCTGTTATGAGTTTCCTCCTCCCCTCTCCAATCTTTTCCAGCAACTTAAATAGGTTAATGTAAACAACAAGGAGAAATTGATCAAAATGTTATCGGAGGCTTTCTCTGATGGAAAGCTGTTAGGATTTATATTCATTAAATATTTCCAGATTTGCCAACTCTACAGTTGTTAACAACCAGCATTTTTATAATAGAGAAGATGAGTTATTTTTCACAAAGAGAAAATACTAAAGGAAAAGTAAGCTACCAAGATTTAATGTAATATTACATTATTACAATTATTACAACTATAAGGTTGATCAGTTAAACCTTGGGCCACAGCAATTTTTAAAACCTTCTCAAACCAAAAAAATGTATTTTTTAAATTAAAGGTCTAGAGGTAGGATGGCTCCAGGGATGGTCCCAACTCAATGACTCTCAAAGAGTCTTACGTTCTTGCTGTCTTCCCTCTGCTACCCACAGTGTATCAGTTGTACTATAAGGCATCTTCCCACCTAATGTCAGGATGCTGCTGTGGTCCCAAGCATCCCAGCCATGCGTCACAGTGCCCAGAGGTAGAATGGGGTTATACTCTGTCTCCGGGCAGCAAGGATATCTTCCCCAGGAGCCCTCGTGGACTTCCCCACGTGCTTCACTGCCCAGGACTTTGATCAGCTGCCCATTCTTAGATCCAATCATTGGCAAAGAGAATGACCTTGCCATGAACAGCTTTAGACAAATTATTTGGGATGGAACAGATATCAGGAAGCCACCCTCAAAGACTGCAAGATCTCATGTTCACTTTGTAAAAGTAGACTGCTGTGAACATTAAGATAATTTTTTTAAAAATTTCACTTTGGAGAGCGAAAGCGCATGGGGCGGGGGGGAAGGGCAGAGGGAGAGAGAATCCCAAGCAGGCTCTGTACTGTCAGTGCCCCCCATTGTGGGGCAGTCCCACAACCCCGCGATCACGTCCTGAACTGAAATCAGGAGTCCAACGCTCAACCGACTCAGCCACCCAGGTGCCCCGACAATAAGATCATTTTAAAAGTCATTTTGAAGAGCACCAAGTCCACAAATAAGGCAACATTCAGTCAAAAGGGTGAGTCTAGAAAGGCCTGGTGGTTATAATTCTAATACTCATTTAGGTAGTAATTCAGTTTGCACTTTCCTACAGATTTCCCCATTGGGGTTTCACCCCTCTCAGGATCGTGCTACAACCATTATTCCATCTTCCAGAAAAGGAAGCAGTCGATCATTCTGTCTGTTGTCTAATGACTAGCAAGAGATCGAGGGGGGAACATGATGCCAGGCTTCTGACAGCTAGTTCACACATCTTTCTAACACACCATCTTCTCTCCCCACAAAAATGCCTAACAAGCAGAACACCCTGATTTTTTTCCCCCCAAGTACACACATATATAATCTCACTTCATTCCCGGAACATTAGGAGACATCCAGCAAAGGTGGCATTACCTTTCCCTTTACAGATAAAGATATTGAGGCCCAAGAAGGCAGATGGCAAAAACAAAAAAACTCGGGTTTGGTTGAGTTGAACTGATCTCTTTTTAACTACAAAATGGTAGTTATTTCCTCCTTCTATATCCCTAGCTGCCTCTCAACACCTAGTCCTAAATCGGCAAGGACGCCTCCCAAACATGAGACCCCATTCCAAATGTTCACACTCTAGAGCCCCTTCTGGCTCCGGGCTCCATCAGCCTTCTGTTGTGCCTGACTAAGCAGCTGGTCCTTCCGCTATGAGCTCCTGACATCTCTCCTTTCATTGTTGCCTCAAGGCACTCTGACCTTCCAATGGGATCATTAGCTAATCTTATCAACTAATTTGCTGAGGGAAGAGTAACCGTGGCATTGTAGACAAAAAGCAACCACTCATGTAGTGTATCCCAAGGCAATTATCCGTATAGCAAGATTTTTAGGGCCGGCTAGAGGAAAGTCGTGACCCTTAGACCTTTAGATGGGTAGGTATCACTCCGGTAATTATCCTAGAGGCAGGCAGAGGGAAGAGTGTGCCACAGCCCAGAAAGAGCCCTGACCTGAGAGAGGGCATGCCTACTATATATGCTCTTAGTACCTAAGGTCCCATTTGCAAAATAAAGCTATGAACTCCAGCTCCGCTCACTTGAAGGAGTTTTTTTATAAAACATTCTCAAATCGGGCGCCTGGGTGGCTCAGTCGGTAAGCGTCTGACTTCAGCTAAGGGGTCCGTGAGTTTGAGCCCCCTGTCGGGCTCTGTGCTGACAGCTCAGCCTGGAGCCTGCTTCTGATTCTGTGTCTCCCTCTCTCTCTCTGCTCCTCCCCTCCTCACACTGTCTCTCTCTCAAAAATAAACATTAAAAAAAATTATCAAATCACTTGTGAATGAGTTTTGAGTCAAACAGATGTATAGCTATTAAATAGCTACATCTAAGTAAGTGGATGTCTTTTAATTTGGCCTTACTTTGGCAATGATGGTTTGTATTGTCTCCCTTCTGAGTATAACCGGTAGACAAAAGAGCAAGACTGGATCCCACTGCTGTCTATCCAAGTCTGTTTCTAGGGCAGGGTTCTCAACTCTGGCTCTGTGTTGGAATCCTCTGGGGGAGATTCCGGCTAGTCTGACAGTCTGGACTCTATTCCGAACCAATCAATTGAGAAGCTACTCTCTCAAGAAGTGGGGTCTAGGCATCTGTACTCTGAATAGCTCCTCAGGTGATTCTCTGAGCAGCCAGGGTCAAGGACCACTGCACTGAGATCATTCAACAGCGGAGAGAGGTTAATCGGAGTCTTTTTTCCCTTCAATCATTCAACCCCACTTGAGGGATGGAGTGACACGGTCAGATCACAAGAGGTCAGAACGTTCTTGGTTCTCTTTCTCGGCAAGTGGGTCAGCACAGGCAATGCTATGTCATGACCCATTCTGGGCACTCAATTACTTCTCAGGACGACTGGAGATTTCCTATCAAAGGCTTTTAAAGATATGACTTGGGCTTGAAGAGGGAGACCAAGGAGGGAGAATTGTGTGGGACAGAGGGAATATGAGGTTGAAAGAAAGAGATAAAAGCAAAAAAGAGAGAGACAAAGGCAGGCAGGGGGTGGGGCACAGAGAAGCGGCAGCAGAAAATAAAACTGCTGATCGTGGCTTTCAAAATTCAGACCTGCTTTCAAACCATATGGCGGAGACATTAGCTTGCCTGTAATTACTACAACATTCTCAACTGCAGAATGACTTTCATTAAAACCCGTGGATTGAGGCACTTGGAATTTGTGAATAATTTTGCTTTGAGTTCTGGCTCTATTATGCTTCTGTTTGGAGTTGATATTTTTTAGGGGGAGAGATTCCACTTGTTCATCAAGCAACTATTTTGGAAATAATGCCATCAAAATCAACGTAATGAGCATTTGTGTAGCGTCCATTGTGCACCCGGCTCTGTCCTAAGAGCTGGGGAGTGGGAGTCGACGAAGAGACCTGACCCCATCCCTTGGCCACATCCATTGGGCAAAATAGGTTCAACACCAGCGTGTCCGGCACCCTGTGAGGTACTGTGGAGATTGTCCCTAGACGACATACGGACAATAGGTAGGGTCACTTGGGCATAACCCCTCAAACATCCAGTGGTCCGTTTCAGCTGGTGAATGGAAGCAAATGGCAAATGCATTCATCCTGCACTCCGGGGGCACCTGGACTCAGTCGATAGTGACCCCCACCGAGCAAGCCATGAAACAGGCAAAAGTGGCAACTTGTGGCTTCTTGATGCAATGAGGCTGTACGCAGGCTCGTGGACGAGGGGATAGTACTGTCTAAGAATGGAAAGGGACCAAAAGAACTCCCAAGTTCAGGGCTTAACACACTTAATATCCTACCATACTTCTCAGCCACTCACCACTCAGCCCAGTCCTCGCTGACGAATTGGTAATGACTGCCGGGAGTACTGCTGATGAGGCTTCCGGGCTTTAGTGAGGCAAAACATTTGGTGACTGATCATTAATGTCTGTCATGGGGTGGGGGATGGGGCATTAAAGAATAGCGTTTCCATCCCTCACTTAGCCCAGTCTCCTTAGTTGTTACCCATTGCTGTACAACAAACCACTATCAATGACCATCCTTTTTTTTTTTTTTTTTTTTTAAAGTTTATTAACTTCTTTTGAGAGACAGCACACAAGTGGAGGAGGGACACAGAGAGGAGAGAGAAAGAATCCTGTGCAGGCTCCATACTGCCAGTGCAGTGCCCAATGAGGGGCTCAAACTCCTGAACCATGAGATCATGACCTGAGCCAGAGTCAGACACTTAACTGAGTGAGCCACCCAGGTGCCCCCAATGACCATCCTTTAAACAGTGGCTTAGGGCACCTGGGTGGCTCAGTTGGGTAAGCATCTGACTCTTGACTCGGGCTCAGGTCAAGATCTCAGGATTTGCGAGATCAAACCCTGCATCGGGCTCTGTGCTGACAGTGCAGAGCCTGCTTGGGATTCTCTCTCTGCTCGTGCGGTCTCTTAAAAACAAATTTTCTTAAAATCAAAAGCAGTGGCTTCGATCAGTAGATCTTTATTTTTCTCATGAATATGCAATCTGGGAAGAGCTCGGAGCAGAGCCCCCCTGTCCGATCTGCACGGCATCTGTGGGGCAGCTTATTTGAGGCTGGAGGCTTCACGAAGGTGGCTCTGCTCACATGGCCATCTAGTTGGTCCTGCCTATTGGCTGGGAGCTCAGCGGGGGCTCTCGGGCAAGGGCCTCTGTTCCTCTCTGTGTGAGGCTCTTTAAGGGGCTGCTTGGATTTCCTCAAAGCATGGTGACGGGGTGCCAAGAGCTGGCAACTAGAAGCTGCTAGTATCTTAAGACCTGGTCCTTGAAACTGACCTGAGGTCAGTTTTGCCATAGTCGATGGGTCAAAGCAATCACAGGGCCTGCTTGGGTCAGAAGGAATAGAAAGCATGTCAGAGGTTGTGGCCATCTTTAATCTGTCACACTGTTCTTGTATTTTGGGAAGCAGGTTGAGCTGGAGCTCCAACTGTTGGCTAACTTTATGATGAAAGAGGGTGGACAAATGCAGGACAAAGGACTTGGGGGCAAAATGGTTTAGAATGGGAGTCTTCCTTTTGTGATCGACTCTACTCTGGTATGTTCTACCTGCTAAACTTCTCGGGTACATTCTCAAGAACTTCAAAGGCTTACACGGCAAAGGCAGAGTCCTGCCAAGCCTTTGCCAACCATCCCAGGAAGTGGGGTATCTGCACCTGTACTTAGTAATTTTTATTCGCTCTCCCTCACCGACTAAGTCTTACACCTTCCATGCTGTGTCTTGTGCGCAGCCTTCACCTTTTGGCTTCTCGGCTCACACGAGGCATTCTCTTCCTCGCTTTCCCACCCTTACAGGCTGTCACCAGGCATTATAAAAAAAAAAAAATTATTTTTGATAGAGAGAAGCAGAGCATGAGAGGGTGAGGAGCATAGAAACAGAGACACAGAATCTGGAGCAGGCTCCAGGCTCCGAGCTGTCAACACAGAGCCTGATGTGGGGCTCAAACTCCTGGGCTGTGAGATCATGACCTGAGCCAAAGTTGATGCTTAACCTACTGAGCCACCCAGGTGCCCCTGTCACCAAGCATTAGAAATCCTGGGGTGTTCCAAGTACAGTTGTGAAGTTCTTGTGTGCAGGAGAGAGACTCAACTCAGATTCTCTAGAGCCGTGCATTCAGTGAGGGCTTTTGGATGGCCCCAGGGAGGATTCCTCTACCTTACCCAGGTAGTAAAGGCAACCTTTGGAGTTAATGAATTCCAAACAAGCTTGTGGCTTTTTATTTTTATTTGCTCCTATCATGCCCACTGAGCATGAAATGGCTCTCAAAGGAAGAAAGAAAACTGAAAAGAAAAAAATACATGAAAACCCTAACACACACACACACACACACACACACACACTTCCCTAAGGTGCAGGAGTGTGTACAGTCAATATTCTTATTCTCTTTGCGTAATAAAAAGATACTTCTATTTGCATTTGGTCACCAAAAGCCTAATCGTTTTAGATTATCAGAGGATTCAGCACTTTGAGCAAGTGTAAATTAGAAGCTCTATCAACCTGGTTTTAAAACCGGTTGCAGGTCTTCTGAGGCATATTGTTTGAGCTTCTACCTAAAACCTAGAAACTCTCCCATGTCTTTTGGTCTGTCCTGTACCCGACCAGACTGATTGGATCCTAACTGCAGTTAGTAACAAATACACCGTATGGTTAAACATTTTTTTTTTAAAGCTTAGAGATTTATAAACAGACTCCAAAAATAGAAGAAACACTCCTATAACCTTTTAGAAATTTTAAGCTCCTGAGATGCAAATCTACCTCTTTACAGTTGTTAGCCAAGTTGAAGAGCCTGGCATACTTTATTTTTTTAATGTTTATTTTTTTTTTAAATGTTTATTTTTGAGACAGAGACAGAGCACGAACAGGGGAGGATCAGAGAGAGAGGGAGACACAGAATCGGAAACAGGCTCCAGGCTCTGAGCTGTCAGCAGAGAGCCCGACGCGGGGCTCGAACTCACGGACCGTGAGATCATGACCTGAGCCGAAGTCGGACGCTTAACCGACTGAGCCACCCAGGCGCCCCTTAATGTTTATTTTTGAGCAAGAACGTGCAAACGGGGAAGGGACAGAGCAAGAGGTGAACAGAGGATCCGAAGACAGCTCTGCACTGACGGGCTGATAGCGAGCCTGACACGGGGCTCAAACCCACGAACTGTGAGATCATGACCTGAGCTGAAGTCCGACACTCAACCAACTGAGCCACCTCTGTGCTTCTACGTCAGCGGTCCAAAGCCGTCTAATCATGTGAGATGCGTTACTACATCAGAGCCAGAGAAGCTACGGTGTCAGAATTAAGCTCCCACCTTAAACTAGCGGTGTGCCTTTGGCCTCTGGGAACCAGCATGCATATAAACAGGGAAAGAAAGCGGCTTTTAAAACAGACTGAGTGGAGTTTGAACCCCAGCTCTGCCACTTGCTGTTTTTAACTTGTCCAGTTTACTTCGCATCTTTGACTTTCTTTTCCTCGTCTGTAAAAGGAGGGCAAAAGTGCCCAATTCATCAGTTTGTCATGATAATTGAATAAAATAATACATTAAAATAACCTGGCACAGAGCAAGCCCTTAAGGAATGATGGTTCCCTTTTCCTTGGCCTCTTTTCCTAAAATGGGTGTACCCATTGGATCTATATCACCACAGACAAAGCATCTGTTATGACCCTGGCAGGGGCCCTCAGCTCCTAGAATCTGGGTATAAATAATTAAGATGGGGCCCATCAGAAAGCTTCTCAGGAACCACCTCGTAAGGCAAGCTGAGTGCTGAGAATAAGTCAATGGTTTCTGTCCCTCTTTTGCATTATTTCTGTCTTCCCGATTTCCTCCCCTGCGTGCCACACACACACACACACACACACACACACACACACACACAGAACGTGGTAGGCACAATAATGGTCCCCCAAAGTCATTCATGTCTTAATCCCAAGAACTTGTGAATGTTACCTTACATGGCAAAAGGGACTTTGCAGATATGACTAAGGGCATTGAGATGGGACAATCACCCCCAGACCATCTGGGTGGTCCCAATATAATCACAAGTGCCCTAGAAAGGACAAGAAGAGTCAGAGGGAGGTGTGACCATGGAAGAATGGTCGGAGAGATACAATGTTGCTGGCCTCAAAGACAGAGGGCAGCGGACATGAGCCAAGGAATGTGCATGGCCTTGAACTGGGGAAGTTAAGAATGGATTTTCTCTTAGAATCTCTAGAAAGAATCACAGCCATACGGACACCTTGACGTCAGCCCAGGAAGACCCCATCCTAGATTTCTGACCTCCCAAACTGTAAAATCATAGACTTGTGTTACTTTAAGTCAATAACTTTGTGATAATTTGTTATAGCAGCATTAGAAAACCAATGCGTATGGATAATTACTAGAACTATGTTGACTACCGAAGCCCCAGAGAAAATCCTAAGGATACCACTACCTTGGAAGGATGAAAATACCTTTAACTTTTTTTTAAATGAAATTTTGCTTTTAGGGGCACCTGGGTGGCTGAGTCAGTTAAGCATCCGACTTACGCTCAGATCATGATCTCATGGTTTGTGGGTTCAAGCCCCACGTCGGGCTCTCTACTGTCAGTACAGAGTCCACTTTCGGTCCTCTGTTCCTCTCTCACTTGGGCTCTCTTTCTCTTAATAAATAAAAACCAAAAAAGAACAGCCGTTCCTTAAAAAATAAAAAAATAAAACTTTGCTTTTAATACCTCTACAATGCCCCCTCCCCCAAGGTGGGTAGTGAGTGAGTGTTAGAGAAAACCCCTGAGAGCTCCCCAAAAGATGAATGAATCCTATACCTACTGTCTGGGATGTCACCAGAAACAGTAACTGGAGCTTCGTCATCTTAGTAATTACAAAATCCCAGAGTCCCCGTTCAAAAGATCACTTTCTCATTAAGAGCATTAAAGGGGAAATTGATAAATTTTTAAGGTTGGGGCAGAGGGAGGGACACCTTTTTATTACACTAGAGATCTTTGGCTTCTGGGTAGCAAAATGCAATTAAATATCCATTCTCCATTTCATTTTCAGAAACTTAAAGTATTTTAATTCTGACCTTCATCTTATAAGTTGGGGTGCCTGAATGGCTGTCGGTTAATTACCCAGCTTCAGCTCAGGTCATGATCTCACGGTTCAGTTTGTGGGTGTGAACCCCGCATCTGGCTCTGTGCTGACAACACAGAGCCTGCTTTGGATCCTCTGTCCCCTTCTGTCTCTGCTCCTCCCCTGCTTGCTCACATGCTCTGTCTCTCAAAAATAAACATTAAAAAAAAAAATACCCTATCATAGGGGTGTTTTCTTTTTCATGTAAAGTTTACTACTCTCTATTGGTAGAGTAAACGTGTTAGCCATTTTGGAAAATAGGGAAAACAACAAAGCATTTTAATCACCCCATAAACAAAAGACAGCACTGTTCACATTACATTGCCTCTGAACTGATAGGAAAAGGACAAATAACCCTGTAGTACCATTGTTCTCTGACCAAACTTGTTCCCAGCTTACTCAGAATTTTACCTGTAGGGAAGTAAAACTGACCCTCTCAGGGGACATGGGTCCCACTGGGGTCAGACCCCCATAGTCTAAGTTTTGGTTTTGGCTCTTCCTACCTGTGCAGCTCCAGCAAATCAGTTATTTCCAGCAGCCTCCATTCCCTCCTCTGTGAAGAAAGCCTCCTTGGCTTTGTGTGAGGGCCAGAGATAACCTACGTAAAGCATTTAGCACGTTGCTTAATAAAGGAAAGTGGTCATTGTTGGGTCACGACTAACTTTTCAGGAATTTGTCAGTTGAGATCTTTGAGGATTCCTGACACCTTTGCTGACCACCAACCCTGAGCCGCTTGTAACTCTGCTGTCTACCAGAAAGGGACCTTTACCTCCGCACAGCCCAGAAATAGTCATTTAACACTTAAAACTAGAAAAGTAGCTGTTTTCCCATTTACAAAGCCCTACCATAGGCATTCTCTTATTTCATATTTGGGCATCAGGCTGTATACAATGGAAACCACCAAGGTAGATTTGTTTAGAATCCACCATATGGATGCTTCACTTGGGCTCCCCTTAATGGACTCCCTCTGCTAGAATGTTCTCACCCATCTTCCTTCTACTCCCTACCCTCCTTTCCCCCTCCTTGGTGTCCACACTGGAGTTTGTACGTTTGTCTACTGTTGTGGGTCTCGTTCTACTCAACAGAATTGGTTTCCACTTTCTCTTCTGTTATTGAGAACATAAACTACAACCTCTTTATCGTCCTCTCCAGTGCCTAACACACCAAACTTTAGAAGATGTCAATAAATGTTCACTGAGTAAATAACTAAGAGTTGAGCAAACGGGTGGAGTACTTTCACGGATTGCCCCCATTCAACTGGAGTTTGCACCTCTGGTAACACTGGATCTTCTCCGTAACCCGAGATGCAACCCATTCTCCAGCTTACAAAGAATTCTAGAAATCACATGTATTGTATTTTTCCTTCCTTCACTACTGATTTGTTCTGACATTAACCTGGGGACCTACTAGCAAGTAAGATTAAGACCTGGGTGGGGTGGGGGGGGAAACTGGGGGGGGACAGATTCTACACATTTCAGGTCCCATGCTTTCTAGCGATAAACTAGAACACTTGGAAAACTCCAGAGACCTCCTTCACAATGGGCTGCATGTGCATTGCAGCCCTTGAATCACCATGCCCTACATTTCTATATGAAAGGTGCCCTCTAGAGCAGTGCATAGCCCAGCACTGGTTTTGCCCTATGATAGGTGTCCCCTTATGGGGACTTCTGCAATGCTCCTTGGTGACGTTAGGACAGAGCCAAGCCTGAACACTTGCACTGTTGTAGGGAGTAAACCTGCTCCTCTTCTCCCCTCGTGCCCTCCTGGATGTCCTCCTTTAAGAGGCTGCACAAGGAAGGCTCTCCATAAACTTCAAATCTGGCTGAGCGGTACAGATCTCCTCCTTTCTTGTCCCAGGCTCTCAATGGTCTCTTTCTCGCTCTGCATCTCTGGCCTGGGCAGGTATCTGACCCAGATACCACTTCCTTCTGCCAATCTTCCTTCTATCACTGTCAGCCCTGCGGGCCCCCATCTCCAACAACACAAGGCAAATTGTCAGGGCTCAATAAATAATGCAAGAGACCAGGAGAAGCAGAGGTATAACAAAGGCAGTTGAGAGCAGGACCCTGAAGTAACAATGCCTCCATTCAGATTCTGCCCTGAGGTAAGCTGAGCGACTGACTGGGGCAAATTCCTTAAACCACCCAGCCTCAGTTTCCATACCTATAAAACTAGGATAAGGATATCTACTCCAGAGTCGCTGAGAAAATTAAATGTTCCTACTCACTGAAAGGGCTTTGAACAAAGCCTAAGCCTTGGATAATCAATAATCATCAGCTATTATTTCTCAGATAATTGAGTTACTCCTCCACAGTGGGCAGGACCAGCAAAATGATACGTCGGGGCATTCAACTCTGGTTCACCTACTATAGCAGAAACCTCTCTCTCCTCAGAGATTTTCCTTCAGAAGACCCCAAGTCAACTTTTAAAACACCTCTTTTCTTTGTGGACCCACGGAAGGAGCAAGCTTGAGCAAAAGTGTGAGACACAACTGACCTCAAACCCTGTATCTGTCACTTACTATATGACCACTGTCGAAACTCAGGCAAGAGGCAATCTCCTTCTCTGCATTCCTTCTCTGAAAGATGGAAGCAATCGATAAGAACTATATCAGATGGTCATTGCAAAGATGAAATGAGATGATGTAGAAGATAACCTGTGACAAAACCTAAGTGCTCAGTTACATGTTCATATGTTACGAAAAGTTCCATTTTAAAGTTTCACTTCATAGAAAACCAAGGCTTAGAGAGGTTAGCGAGTCGCTCAAACTCCATAAACTGTCACTCCCGTGAAACAGGCCGGTATCCGTGGCTTCCCAGGGCATATCCGTTCTAAAATGTAAAATTCCCTATGTAAAACCTATAAATCAAGTTGACAGATGGAGTCACCGTTGTTAGAGTATCTTCGTGATGGGAATGTGTCACTTCTTTGCCATTCCAGCAGTGAACAAGGAGGTCTAGGACTCAGCCCAGAACCCCATCCTCGAGCCCATCAGCACAGAGCTCTCGCCACACCAGGGTCACTTCCAGGCCAGAGAAGCAGCATCTTGCAACTATCCTGGGGCATGTCCCTGCTCTGGCAGCAGGCTCCAACAGGAGTTCCACATAAATGGCTGTGCCACTTATGTGGCCTTCTTCAGCCATGTAAGGATCAGAGCAGGAAGGTCAGACATGGCTTCTGGCAGAGGGTTGAACAGACAGTCATCCACATGTGGATTCTGGGCAAAGGCAGGAAATCAATTGTCTTAGATTATTGCCAACTACAAAAGAAAGATGAAGAAAAGTCACCTGGTCCCTGCCCTTAGGTAACTGCCTTTCTAGGTACCATAAAGGCCCAGGTTGTCTTGTTTTGCACCTCTGCTAAGCACCTTATTCACAATTCTTTCCAGGACAATTCAGGAGACACATGCCATTTCATTATAACTATGGAACCCCAGGGGCTCCTGGGTGGCTCAGTCAGTTAAGCGTCCGACTTCGGCTCAGGTCATGATCTCGCGGTTCGTGAGTTCGAGCCCCGTGTCAGGCTCTGTGCTGACAGCTCAGAGCCTGGAGCCTGTTTCCGATCCTGTGTCTCCCTCTCTCTCTGACCCTCCCCCGTTCATACTGTGTCTCTCTCTGTCTCAAAAATAAATAAACGTTAAAAAAAATTTTTTTTTTTAAAATAACTATGGAACCCCAAACTTCCTGAGACATCAGAGCTACATTTCACAACTGATACATTTTTTTTTAATTTTTTGATCTTTTTTTTTTTTTTTTTTTTAGAGCGAATACAAGTGGGGGAGGATCAGGGGGAGAGAGAAAAGCTTGAGCAGGCTCCATACTCCGTGCAGAGTCCAACGCAGGGCTCAATCCCACAACCCTGGGATCATGACCTGAGTCGAAATCAAGAGTTGGTCATTCAACTGACTCAGCCCCCCAGGTGCCCCACAATCTAGATCCTTTTGATCATGAGAGTTTCGCCAAGTTCAATGGGTCCTACACAAGCAAGTTTGAGAATCTCTGAACTCCTCAAAATTCACAGCCTGCTAGGTCAGTAGCCAAGGCCCTGAGCAGTTCTGAAAAGAAAGGTAGCTTGATTTGGTTTAATGGGCAGATCAAAGATTAAAATAAAACCTAGAACCCCTTAAAAAAAAAAAAAGCTGAAGATAGGAGTGTTCTTCAGACCCAGTTTGGGAAATACAACCTATAGTATTTTTAAAATGGAAATTAAATGCCCTCTTTTAACCATAAATCTATTCTTAAGATGTTGTGGTTATAGTTTTCACCCTCATGACCGCCTCCCACACGCACAGCAAAATTGCCCGGGTCTCGCGTGAAGCTTGGAATAAGAATATGGCACCTGCTTGTCCGTATCCTGTTGGGAACTCCCCTTCAGGGTCCGTGTGGCGGGAGTGGTGAGCTCTCTTAGTCCACTGCACAGGCAGGCTCCCTTCCAAGCCTCCCCCATCCCCCCCAGCTGTATTTTCCCGGAGTTTCTCCGTGGAGAGGAAAACCACACTCTGCCAAATAAAGGGACCGAGAGTAAGCAGTCAGGGAGACCCTCTGAGGTGGGGAGTTCGATGCCCCACGCTCCCAGGGGCTCCTGGAACAACCTTTCTATGCACCTTCCCAGAGCCTGGAACAGTGTCTGCTGCATGGTAGGTGATGGATGAGTGAATGAATTGCACTTGGCATTTCGCAGGACAGTGTTCCAGCGATGGGAGAACCTCTGCCTTTCAACTGGGAGCTCCTTGGGCGCTATAGGATTTCTCTGAATTTTGTGTGTCTAATACCTGCAGTGGACTTAACAAATGAGTGGGCAACTGAGTGAATGACCCAGAGTTTCTTCTTGGTCCTTCATTCTGGGTGCCAAGAAATGGGAGTAGAGCACCCAACCCTCTCCTCAATTATTCCTAAGCTCCCCATCCCACTGGGTGTGCCTGGTCCTGCTCTTCTTTTCCTCCCCCAGGAGCATTTCCACCACCCCCTAAGCAGCCAGGGTCTATGCTATTCTGCTCTATGCCAGACAGAGGAAATGGGGGGTCACCAGCCTGAGGTGCAAGTATTTGAGAAGATTAACACTGATATGGGAAACCGGGGCTTAGGGATTGGCTCCCTGTCACACTCAGGTGAGACTGTGAACAATGCATGCGGAGGCCACACTTGAATGCTGACTGAACACAGAGGAGGAACCAGGAGAGAGAGGAGGGAGGGCTGCCTCAGGGTAGGAGGTGGTGGCCCCACAGACTTCTCCCTTTACAACAGCCTCCTGTCCCATCTCTTCAGGATCCCTTCTCGTGCAGAAAGGATTCTGGCGTTCTTCCAGGGCTCATCTGAAGATACTTCCTTAAAATATTCTGCCCTTAACTACTGCAGACCGTCTCTGACCGGAAATAGGTGCCATGTGGGGGGAGAAAGAGAAAAGAGGCCCCTTACAAGAGTGCCATTCTGGGACATCATCTCCAAGAGCTTGCTGGCAAGTGTGGACCCTTTGCAGTTAAGGACTTTTCTGCCCGTGGTTGTTTTAGGTACAGTTTTATAGCTAAGAATTTGAAATTTGCTGCTTTGACGGTTTGCAAGTGACCCCACTGGACCAGGAGGGGAGGGGAGGAGAGGCCTTTGTTACTTTGCCTGAAGCATGAATTCCAATGCTCCACAGATCGAGGCTGGGGTGGAGGAAGGAGTCTTAGCCAGGGAGCAGTTTAGACCTCCCCTAAGTCTCAACAGTTTTGCAGCCCTCCTTTCATACAAACATGTAAGACCCTTTCAACCACCCTGGAGGGTAGATGTGTTATCCCGGTTGTATAGATAAGGAAACACATCCCTTGATTTGGAGAATTGAGGATAGGTCTCAGGAATATCCCCACTGAATCACGGTCCTGGGTCCTACCTCTGTGCTCTATTCCTCAGCTCCTCTCCCTCTCAGACGTTTTAACCCTCTAGAACCTCCTCTTTTCTTTGCCTCAGCTCTTGAAAGTTTTAAAGGGGGGGTGGGTTAGAGGAGGGACAGGTGGAGGGAGCAGAATTCTGCACTTCTCATCCCCAGCAGTTCTGCTGCTGCTGCTTCCTGTGTCTTCCTAATATCTGCCTGTCCTTTAACACCCATACAAGGTCAGCCCCAACACCCATCCTCCCATGAGAAGGAAATACAAGCTCCCCTCAAGATTTCTTCACTGACTGGGGCGCCTGGGTGGCTGAGTCGGTTGAGTGTCCGACTCTTGGTTTTGACTTGGGTCATGATCTCACCGCTTCTTTGTGGATTTGAGCCCCACATGGGGCTCTGCACTGGCAGTGTGGAGCCAGCTTGGGATTCCCTCTCTGCCCTTCACTTGCGCCATCTGTCTCTCTCAAAATAAACTTAAAAAAATTTCTCCCAACTACTTAGAGGCCTTTTTCTAGTCCCTTCTATCGCCTTCTTTGATTTTACTGCATTTGCCAATCTGGGCCATACAGCTTTTTATTGTTGTGTCTTAATCTTCTTGCTGTTGACCCAAACAAAGAATGCAAGCCCTTTCCTCTTGGTATGCTTCCCATTCTCATCCATAAAGGGAAATTTCTGGACTACAGTTTTACTGGAGAACCGGGGATAATAGTAAGAAGTTTCCACATAGTGCTGCACAGCCTGTAATTCAAGAGTATTAGTCATGACTGTTAATAGCAAGCCCTTGGCCTCTCCATCTTTCTCCCTCCCCTCTCAGTGCTGCCCATCTTCCCGCCATCAACTGAAGTTTATTACTTCTACAAAGCCTTGAATTGTCCCTTAGTTGCCTTCTTCCTCAAGTGACCTATCAAGGTATTTCACGAAGATCAGGTCTTTTCCCTAAGGAACTCTGGTATCTGTTGGAAAGGTAATGATCCTTCTCAGCCCAACTACATACTCATTCATTCACTCATCCATTTTACAAATGCTCATTGAGTGCCCACTAGGTGACAGACCCTGGGGATACAAGATTGAACAGCAGGACAAAAGTCCCTGGTCTCACGGAGATGACATTCTATCAGAGCTCTGCATCAACTTCATTTGGAAAATGGTTTCAATACAATAAAAGCTTGAAAGCTGATGTCTGAGGCTATTTTTAAGAAAGCATTGAGTGTTGACCATCGAGGATTGTTACTACTCCTGCTTATCCTTTTTAAATCGGAGATAGAACTTGCTTCTGTTGTCAAAATCCAGTTTGCTTTTGTACTTTCTTCCTTTCTGAAAGGCCTGTTTCCTCCTCTGTTCCCCTAGGTTGTGCTAGTCTCCTCCTGTCTCCTGCTTGACCCTCCCTGAAATGCCCAGAGCAGCACTACCCTCTTCACTTGGTCCACTCTTGCCTTCAAGGTTATTATTCCCAAGGGGGTTCTTCGTGTAAGCCCTTTTGGCCACTCATCCACCTCGCCACCCTCTCTTCTCCCACCTAAATTAATTTTCTTGCTTTCTTGCTTCTTTCTTTTGAAGATGCTATCTGTGCTGGGTGGATGTGCTGTTTTGTAGGTCATTAAACTGTCCCCCATATAATTTACAGATCCCTCCCATGATGCATGTCTGACTGTAGACGTCACCAACAGATGTCTACGGAGTTAACATCCTACCCAGAATATGCTCTCCTGCAGTTTCTACAGTTAGACTGTGTGTCTTTTATTCTTCCCCCTCCTGGGCTAGTGGGTTTTACCAGATAGATGCTGCTGTTTCTTTTATGGGATTTCCTTTTTTATTTCTCCTGCTTATACCCAACAGATCATCTTTGAAGAGTAGCTTTACAACTGACTGAGATTA
Source organism: Panthera uncia (assembly GCF_023721935.1). Lineage (NCBI taxonomy): Eukaryota > Metazoa > Chordata > Mammalia > Carnivora > Felidae > Panthera > Panthera uncia. The sequence goes on from NC_064807.1 coordinate 43,710,459, forward strand.
TCGGCACACAGAAGGCCTCTCTCACAGTGCTACGAGATGCAACAGACAAATGACATTCGATGTGTTTCTACAAGTGCTTTTATTCCCAAAGCATCTTAGGAAAGAAAAGCTCAAGCAAGAGACTGGTGCAAATGTCACACATAAAAGAAAAGCATCAAAAGCATCAAATAATTTTACACTATTTTATTTACTTGGATTCCAACTTGTTTAAAAAAAATTTTTTTTGAAGAGGCTTACGAAAATGCATACACTATATAAAAACAAACAAAAAGTGATGAGGAAATTCAACTGAAAAGAAAATAGGGAAATAAGAAAATCCCTTTTTGCAAGGATAATATAAAACTCACCTGTTATGAGAGCCTTTGTTGTTGTTCTTGAGGGCACTTGCCATATATCTCCCTGAGCTTCCTAATGGCCAAAGCAAAGAGGAAAACCTATCAACTTCAGAGGCTAGCTATTTGGAGCGGGGAGTGTGGAACCATAGGGCATGTTTCTTTTTTCACAATGACTTGAGGCTGCTTTTGCATTTAGTGGATGCAGTCAGGAAGACTAAATACCCTGCAATGCATAGCACAGTCCTACACAAAATTCTCCCATCCGCAATGCCAACTACACACCTTGGACCAGCTTGAATGATTCATAGAGTCCAAAAGTCTCCAAAACAAGCTAGTAATTTGAGAGAAGCACTGGGAGGGAGCCTAGAAAACCACGGCCTTCTGAGACCTTCTAAAAGGGAGTCAGCTGTATAGCAGACATCGAGAGCTTCTAACAGATATAAGGAGATTCCTAAGACTATTGCTAATGTCCTCCAGAGAGAATTGCTGTGGTAGTCTTCTGGTCTGATCTATCCCTTACTGTGGGTAAGTCTGGTTCAGGCTCCCCAGTTTTCATCCTAATCCCACAAATATGAGCTGAGGACCAGGTAGCATTTCAGACCCTGCCCCAGTATCCTGGGAGCTGTAAAGCTGAACAAGACCCCATCCTGCTCTCAAGTAGCAAGTCTTCTAATAAGGCCGCAATCCCCTCTAAGGCAAGTTGGTAAATTGATCAAACAAAACCCCAAACTCTCTAATGTCTCAAGCATATAAACTAGCCTTTGAAATAAACCAATAAACCGATTCAGCAATCCAAAACAATGAAACGAAGAAAAGGCATGGTGGCTGCCTCTGGAGAAGCTAAAAATTAACGATACCTGTTGTTCGGGTCCTGGTTCTTGGTTGCAAGCTCTAGAAATCTGTTCTGATTCTCTTCAGTGGAAAAGATGCTTACTGGACTGTCATCGGAGGCCCCGAATGCATGAGAGGCTGGAGCCAACAGAAACGGCCGTAGACTTGTAGTGAAGTCCCACTGTGATGCCCGGGGCACGTTGCAGATATTGTAGATGAAGATTAAGAGCCCTCAGTGTTGTATTCCTCGATCCTGAGCCAAAATCCCAGGCTGAGATCTGATTGGCCACGCCTGGGTCACATGCCCGCCCCCTGGCTGCCAGTAGGTGGGACGAAGAGGATCGACCCTTTGTGACTTGTACCGTAACAGTACCAGTACGACCCGACAGAGGACTGGACAGCCAAAAGAATGACACTTGTTCCCAACACCTACAGACTCCTGTCTCTACCCATCCGATCGACATGTGCTAGACGCTGTTCACTGAGGACACGAGAGTGAGCAGACCAATGTTCCCGTTCTGAAGCTTATGTTCTAGTGTGGGGGGTGGTGGGTGGGGGTAGACAATGAGCAAATGAGTAGATAAAGATGCCACTTGTCCTGGCCTCAAGGATTATGGATTTAACTAGCACAGGGGAGGTGGGGTAGAGAGTGCTGGGAGCTGCTATTCGATATGTAAAGGCTGTAGAGGGCTGTGTGGATGTCTGGGGGAAGGGCATTCCCAGACACGAGGACAGCTAGTGTAAAATGCAGGAGCACACTTTTGAAGACCAGCAAGGGGGCCCGTGGCTGTCGTGGAGGGAGGAGAGAGGCGTGGGAGGTGAGGGGACAAGACTGTGCAGGGAGGTTGAGGCCATATTTGCTCACAGCAACAAAAACTTGACACTGGACCTATCAGTCGCTGTCCCTGCCCCAGCCACCATCCGCAAGGAGGCAGCCCCTCATGCAGCTATGCTTTAGGTCACGTGACTTTCTCCCTCCACCCTCGCCCCTGGATGATAGTATCAGGGGTGGACTCCTGATCCCACACAACAACTCTGCAGTCTGGCCGGGGAGCTATGATCACATAGCCTGGCACGGACAGCAGAGGATGGCTAATCAAATTCCCCTTCTGGAATCGGAACTAAGAAACACCAGTGGAGAGAGGTTCTCGACAGAGGGATCTGAAGCTAAAAGTTCCCCTAGACGAGGCTTATGGCAAACAAGTGGTGAGAGGGCAGATCTACAGAGTAAAGCAAAGAAGCCGGGAGTATTCACAGTACTCCTGACAGACTTCGGCTCAAATTCCCAGAGACCTCTCACACTGAGCCCAGTGGTTCTGCGGTGAATGAGAATGGGTAGATACACAGTGACTTCTGCTTCAGAATGTTCAAGCCATAAAAATATCCCCCACCCCCCCAACTCTGCTCAGCCAGTCTGGACTCTATACCCCCACCAAGAAAACCATACCTAAGGTAGCACCATACATTGTCCTTATTAACTAACCCTTCCCCGCCGCCCCCCCCCAACTCACTTCCCAGCTCTGATTATGGATCCTCAAAAACTTATTCTAATGCTGCTATATTCAGGCCAAGTTGACGGTCCATGTTGTCTTACTGTAAGGATAATGTTGATTGAGATGTGTCTTTATTGAGATGTCTTTAAAATACTGTGTATGTTGTGCATTTAAAAGGAAGGCTATCTTTAAAAGAGCTAATGCTGATGATTTTGTAGGCCCATCAGCAACTCATTGATCCATTTCTAACCAAGATGTTTAGACAGTCTTCCTGCCAGACTAATAGCTTGCTTGGCTAATAGAATTAAATGGCAAGGAGTTCTATATTCTTACTGTCTTCAGCAAAGTATAATTAAGAAGATAAGATCACACTTTAAAGGACAGAAAAATCTTTGCTTGGATTAATGAACTATCTCATTCCCTCCCCCCCTCCCCCCCTCCCCCCCTCCCCCACACACACGTGCACATAGACAAAACCAAGATGTTCCAGGGCCCCTGGGTGGCTCAGTTGGTTAAGTGTCTGGCTCTTGATCTCAGGTCAGGTCTTGATCTCAGGGTTGTGAGTTCAAGGTCCATATTGGGATCTGTGCTGGGCGTGAAGCCTACTTAGAAAAAAGTTCCCGTGGTGGTTGATGTGGTTGGTCATAAGCGGGTCTCCAGGCCTTAGGGACTCACTCTTGCTGACATTAATGATATTGACCTTCCAAGCTAGGTATTTATAAAATTTGTCAATAAGGGGTGCCTGGGTGGCTTAGTCAGTTAAGTGTCAGACTTTGGCCCAGGTCATGATCTCATGGCTTGTGAGTTCAAGCCCCACATTGGGCTCCACGCTGACGGTGCAGAACCTGCTTGGGATACTCTCTCTCTCCCTCTCTGCCCCTTCCCATCTTGCGCTCTCTCTCTCTCTCTCTCTCTCCCTCTCTCAAAATAACAAATCTAAAAAAATAAAATTTGTCAATAAAACCATTTACAGTCAAGACTTCAGGATTCAGCTTACTAAATGGTCCCAGCCTTCAAATCTTCACAGGTGTGTGCACCTACCAAACATATAAGAAGTTCCAAACAGCAGAGCCTGGCAGGAAAGGTGGGCTATTGCCAACGGCAACGGCATTGTCTTAGAATTCTCAAGAAGCAGAGTCTGAGAGAGGGGGGGGCTTGAAAAAGTGATTTATTAAAGGAGTATGCTCAGGAGAAAGGAAGCCAGAAGGGCAGAGCAGGGCAAAGAAAGTTAAGCAAGGATGTGGCTTAACACAAATGGCAACACCAAAGTGACCCCATTTTTAGGCTAAGGGCCACCTTGTACCCCTTGTCAGTCATTGGCCTCTGGGATATGGGGAGCGTATAACTGGCACATGGAGAGAGCTCCCACCTGGCCAAAGGCAATTTTCTGAAGAAGATAGTGGCTGTGAGCTGTTATCAGGTAACAAAGTACTGGACCACGGGGTGCAGCAGACTGGTGAAGGAGGTCTGGGCCAGGCACCAAGAGCATCCTCTATAAGCAGCAACAGAAATGGATGTCAACTTTTCAAGGCATTTTGTCTCTTCCTTAAACTCTGGCATATCCAAGGAGACACTTTGGGGCACTTCAGAAGTTGCCCTGAAGACTATACAAGAACTAGCTGTGACCACTGTTAACAAAGAAAGAACCTCTCTAGTACCGAAGCTATATCAGATCTTAGATTTATGGTTTCGGTTTTCTTTTTTTTTTTTTTTTCTTTTCCATTTATAAACTTCAGCCCCTATACTGGGTTGATGGTGTCCCGTCCAAAAGCTATACCCACATCCTAAACCCCAGAACCCTGTGAATGTAACCTTATTTGGAAAAAAATGGTCTTTGCAGATATAACTAAGGATTCCAAGATCATCCTGCAATATCCAGTTGGGCCCTAAATTCAACGACAAGTGTCCTGAGAGGAGACACAGGAGAAGACACAGCACTGACGAGACAGCCATTTGATGATAGAGACGAAGATTAGGGCTCTGCAATCAAAAGACAAGGAAAGTGTAGAACTACTAGAAACCAGAAGAGGTGATGAATGGAATCTTCTTCCCTAGAGCCTTTGGAGGGAATGTAGCCCTACCAACACCCTGATTTTGGACTTCCAGCCTCTAGGACTCTAAGAGAATAAATCTTCATTGTGTTAAGCCACCTAGTTTGTGGTCATTTATTATGGCAGCCACAAGCAACTAATACAGTCCCCTCTTCTCATCTGTCTGGTCTTGACCAAGTTAATTTACTCAGTCTCTGTTTTCTAATATATAAAAGAGGAAAAATAATAATCTTGTCCCATTGTCATAGGAATTAAGATATCGGGGGGAAAAAAAAGAACATGGATAGTTATGAATTAACACCTAACAGATGTTCAGAAGCAAAAGCAAAAATGAACTATTGGGATCTCATCAAGATAAGAAGCTTCTGCACAATGAAGGAAACAACAAAACAAAAAACTAAAAGAAAACCTATGGACTGGGAGAAGATGTTCGCAAATGACATTTCTGATAAAGGGTTAGTATCCAAAGTCTATAAGGAACTTATCAAATTCAACACCCAAAAAACAAATAACCCAGTTAAGAAATGGGCAGAAGACATGAAGACATTTTTCCAAAGACACCAGATGGCTAACAGATGCATGGAAAGATGCTCAACATCACTCACCATCAAGGAGATACAAATCCAAACCATGATGAGATACCACTCACACCTGTCAGAATGGCTAAAATTCACCACACGGGAAACAGTATGGAGGTTCCTCAAAAAGTTAATAGAACTACCTTACACCCAGCAATTTCACTACTAGGTATTTACTCAAAGGATACAAAAATACTGGCTCAAAGGGGCACATGTACCCCAATGTTTATAGCAGCATTATCAATAATAGCCAAACTATGGAAAGAGCCCAAATGTCCATCAACTGATGAATGGATAAAGATGTGGTGGGTGGGGGCCCCTGGGTGGCTCAGTTGGTTGAGCATCCCTTGATTCCAGCTCAGGTGACGATCCAGGGTCATGGGATCAAGCCCTATGTCAGGCTCCATGATGAGCATGGGGCCTGCTTAAGATTCTTACTCTCTCTCTCTGCCCTCTCCCCGATTTTCTCTCTCTCTCTCTTAAACAAAATTTTTTAAAAATGTGTATATATACACACACTGGAATATTACTCGGCCATCAAAAAAGAATGAAACCTTGTCACTTGCAATGATGCGGACGGAGCTAGAGGGTATTCTGTTAAGCAAAAGAAGTCAGTCAGAGAAAGACAAATACTATATTGCTTCACTCATATTTGGAATTTAGTAAACAAAGCGGATGAACCTATAGAAAGGGGAAAAGAGAGGGAAGCAAACCATAAGACCATGAGAGACTCTTAACTATAGAAAACAAACTGTGGGCTGATGGAGGGAGTTGGAGAGGGCATGGGCCAAGTGGGTGATGGGCATTAAGGAGGGCCCTTGCTGGGATGAGCACTGGGTGTTATAGGTAAGTGATGAATCCCTAAATTCTACACCTGAAACCAATTTTGCCATATACGTTAACTAGAATTTGAATAACAATGTGAAATTAAAAAAAAATACTCGTAATAGCTGGTCAATAAATCTTACTTTGCTGTCTCTCTTCTCCTAACTGTATTGGCCCTAAACAAAGCTTTTGAAGTAGTTTCTTACTCTGCCTTTCCATTGTGGAAACCTCAACACTGTAATCACTGCTCATTTCCTCTGTCAAGAGGACGGTGGAGCTTTGCCACCCAAGATTGCAATACAGCCAAACATGAAGTTTTCAGTAAATATAACTTTAATGAGAGACTGTGTCTTTCATTTTTTTTTTTTTTTTTGAGTTTAGCTGTCGAACCACATGTCCTACACCTGGATCACTGTTGTACATCTGAAACGGATGTAACATGATTTGTCAAGTTTATGCCTTTTACTGTGCTCACAAGTGTATCTACCACCTGTCACCATACAACACTAGGACAATATGATTGACTATAGTCCCTAAGCTGTGCCTCTTATTCCTGTGACTTACTCATTCCACAACTGGAAGCCTGGATCTCTCGCTCTCCTTCACTCATTTTGCTCATCCCTACACTCCTTCTCTATGTCAACCATCAATTTGTTCTTTGTATCTATAGGTCTGAGTCTGTTGGTGTTTTTGTTTGGTTGGTTTGTTTTTTTAGATTCTACATATGGTATTTGTCTTTCTCAATTTGACTTCACTTGGCATAATATGCTGTAGGTCCATCCATGTTGTCACAAATGGCATGATCACTTCAAGGATGCATAATATTCGTATATGTATGAATATATATATATATATTATATATATATATATATATAATATATATATATATATATAGTAAAGATGTAATATGTATAATCTTTATCCATCTGTCTATTGATGGGTACTTAGGTTGTTTCCATATCTTGGCTATTGTAAATAATACTGCAATAAACAAAGGGATGCACATATCTTTTCAAAATAGGGTTTTCATTTTCTTTGGGAAAATACCTAGTAGTGGAAACATACTTAAGGAAACTAAGTTTATACTTTTTATTGAAGTCTCAAATTTAGTCACATATGCACATCTGTATATTTGCTCATTGGTATAGAACTTGATGATTTTTCACAAACCAAACACAACCATTTCACCAGCTTCAGACCACGAAATAATGTTACCAGCACCCGAGAAACCTTCTTCATGCTCCTTCCCAATCATTGCTCCCCCGACAAGGAAAACCAGGATGTTGACTTCTAATTACATAGATTAGTTTTGCCCGTTTTTGAACTTTGTATAAATGGAGTCCTACAACATGTGTTTCTTTCATGAGTTTCTCTTTTTGTGCCACATAAAGTTGATGAGATTTATATTCATTTATGTACCATTTATAGTGGTAGATTGCTCATTATCATTGGTGTATAGCATTCCATTTGGGGAATATACCATAGCTGATCTACCCATTGTACTCACGATGGAAATTTAGGCTGTTGTCATTTGGGGGCTATTACAGATACTGCTGTCATAAGCATTCTAATTTAATCTATATGTATATTTACTGACATCTGGAAGAAATTCACCTCTCTACAGCATTAAGCCTTCTACAACATGACTATGGCACATCCCTTCATTCACCTAGTTGATAAAATTTCTCTCAATGTTTTGTCGTTTTCCTTGTTAAGTCTGGTGTATTTTTCACTAGATTTATTCCTAAGTGTATTACATGTCAATGCCTGTTGTAAATAGTATTGGGACTTGGTGGGATTTTAAGGAGATGGAAAATAGTCTGAGCTTTACCGCCCCTCTAAACACGGATCTTAAGAGTTTTCTTTTGTTAAAATTGTAGAAGGACAATTATTTAAATATTCTAAACTATTACAGCTGACAAAAGGGAAAACCAATAGGACGAGAAGCTGTAGTTAGCCAATTAGGATATCAACGACAAATTCCAGTTCTCATTTCCAACAGCATTTACTATGCCCTGAGAACCCTTTTCCAGAAAAGTATCCAAAAGAAACAACTTGAAATTCCATAGTTTGTGTAAAAGAAATGCACTCTTTTGATCTTTGGCCAGAGGTTAGTACTTTCTGATTTCCAAATTTGAAAAGGGGGATAAAATCCAACATTTATATACTCCATTACGTGTCAATTGCATTTACATAATTATCTCTTGTAATTCTCATGACAAACCCATACGCCGTTATCATTTACTCGATTTTACAGTTGAGGAATCTGAAACACAGAGACGGATGCCCCAAATCACACTTGATCGGTGACAGAAATGCGAATCCAGGCCTGACAGATGTCAAATGTAATCCTCCCCTCTTCTTCAGGGTAACACTAATTAGCAACTTTCCAACTATAAAAATTAAAGACCTGTTTGCCATAGAAATCTCAAAAAACCTAGAGGACAAATGATCTTTCTAAAAATATATTTACTTTTCACTTACTATCACTTGACAATGTCTTCACAACTTTCTCTATTCTTGAACACCATGAAACATATCTGCGTATTATTTCATCAATTAATCTACCATAATTTAAAAAAAAATTTTAATGTGTATTTTTTGAGAGCCAGAGAGAGAGACAGAGTGTGAGCTGGGGAGGGGCAGAAAGAGAGGGAGACACAGAATCCGAAGCAGGCTCCAGGCTCTGAGCTGTCAGCACAGAGCCCTATGCAGGGCTCAAACCCATGAACAGTGAGATCATGACCTAAGCCGAAGTTGGATGCCCAACAGACTGAGCCACCCAGGTGCCCCAATCTACCATAATTTTTTAACCAAAAACCTTTCATGGTGGATACTTGAACTATTTTTATTTTTCATAAAACAGATAATTCTACAGGGAACTGTGCATCCATATCATTACAACTTTGTGCTTGCTTATAATTACTCCTTTCTGATAAATTCCTCCTTGAAGTAGTCTCCTGGGCTCAAGGGTTAGAAAGCTGTTCAGGCTCTTTGATACGCATGGCAAAATCTCCACTCCCCACCTCACCTTGTGCCCCCAGACCTCCACCCGCCTTTCCTCCCTGCCTCCAGCTACCTCCCTCCCCTCTTCCCCACTGCGCACCTCTCCACGGTCACAGACCAGTCACAGGTACCACTCCCCTTAGCAGGAAGAGAAGGGCCACCTACTGAGTTGAGTATTTGCCTGTGCTGGGTGTTACCACCTAGGAAAATACTTGCCAATTGGATAGGCTTGAAAAATCCCATTTATATTTCTTCCAATAATACTGGTCTGGAGGATCTACTTATCAATTGTGTGTATTTCTCCTTCTGGACGCCAGTGTTCCTCAAAGAATGGTCTCCGATTACCAGCATTAGAATGCCTACGTGTATACTAAATAGGCAGCTTCTTGAGTCCCAACCCTGGCTTCTTAATCAGACCCTGAGGCGGGGCCTGAGGGGGGCAACTGATTGTGTCCAAGCTCTGCTGGCAATTCACAAGCTATTAGATTTTGTAACCGTCGTGCCCCTCCATCTGACCTCTGACTTTCCATACCTAGTAGCGGCAACCGAACGCCCGCCGACTTGATTCCCTGACAAGTCGAAATTAGCCATGATCTTCACACGAAGCTCTTGTTCGTCTATATAATCTCAAAATGTGCTTTCCGGTACATGAAGGCCTCGGAAAGGTCTGCCAAGATGTGAAAGTTCGACCCCGTCTATGGGTAGAAGTTGAAAACGCATTCTCGGCATCAGAGACAGTGACAGAGGATCCAGCCTCTATGCCCAGCAGGATACTAACTAGATGGCAAAAGAAGACCTTTTAAAAGCGGAAGCTAAAATTTTTCCTTTGAAGTGCTGAAAAAATTCTGTAGAAGCTGTGAAACTAAGGATAACCACTACAGAGCCATGGAAAAGAGCGTGCCATATCCCAGGCTGGCTTTTGAGGGCCAGGAGAAAAGTCCAGCATGATGGGCTCCTCAGCCTCTCCTCTCTCTCATCCTTCCACTGTCTCAGGCCCCAGGAAATAGAAACGAGGATCGTTTTTCCTGAGGACAGCCTGTGTATACTTGCAGGCATTTGGTTTCTGTTTTTAATACCTCACAGGGAGTTTTAGAGACCTCAAGTCTCTAGTGGTATTCTTGGGGAACCAGCTTTGTACATTTTTTTAAACATTTATTTATTATTGAGAGAGAGAGAGAGACAGAGCATGAGCATGGGAGGGCAGAGAAAGGGGGAGACGCAGAATCCGAAGCAGGCTCCAGGCTCCCAGCTGTCAGCACAGGGCCCGACGCGGGGCTCGAACTCAGGAACCGTGAGATCGTGACCTGAGCCGAAGTCGGACGCTTAACCGACTGAGCTCCCCAGGGGCCCCAGGAACCAGCCTTTTAAATTCTGCCTTTGCAATTCCAAACAGCAAAACTCCATTCCATTAGCAGTTTTTAAATGTTCTAGAGTACCAGGAGTACCTAAGGTAACTCATTACCAGCAGGCCAGCACAACCCAGACTGTAAGCCAGAGCTGGGGGGATGGGCAGAAGACGGTCTGCCATGTTCACGAGTGGGGACCTTTTTCCCAGGGAAGCAGAAATCTCCTCTTCCTGGGGAGGAAGCGGAAACAGTTTTATTGTTGCCGGCCGTCCTGTCTTGAGCCCCTTTGCCTGCGATGTGCTATGTGCTTTCCATGCACTTACTTCATTTATCCTTCAGACAATGACCCCGGGTGTGTTTGTGTCAGTTGGGAATAGGTTTGGTTGGCACCCAAGCCACCCTGCTTTGAAGAGTTGTTTTTCTCATGTGCGCAGAGTGCAGAGAACGCGCCTCTGACAGAATTGACAGAATTGGTCTTTGTGGGTCGATGGATGAACAAATGAAGCAGGCAACAGCAGGACTCGACGTCCAGTCTGCTTGTTCCCAAACCTCTCCTCCTCTTCCATCATGCGGCCACCCCTGGGGCTTGTGGCCGGCAGGGTTGCCTTTCCCGGCCAGAAACCGTGTGCAGGCGTGGCCCAGAATGGAAATGCCGAAATCGTTTCCTACTCGACATTTCAGAATTTAGGGGGCACCTGGGTGGCTCAGTTGGTCGAGGGTCTGATTTTGGCTCAGGTCGTGATCTCATGGCTTGTGGGTCCGAGCCTCACGTCGGGCTTTGGGGCTCACAGCTCAGGGCCTGCTTTGGATTTTCTATCTCCCTCTCTCTCTGCCCCTCCCCCTCTCTCAAAAATAAATTTTTCTGATTCAGAATTTAAACACACACACACACACACACACACACACACACACACAGACACACACTGGCACCGCATAGTGATCGTAAGTCAGGGCCGGGAGGCCCCCCTCCTTGGGCACTCCTGCCACAGCCTCAGCTGAGCTCTGCCCCCTAAGGCAGGCTCACGGTGGTGCCCCCTTCACCCTGCTCCCAGCCCCAGTGTGAACCCGCACTGGCTGCTCTCTGCTGAAAACAGGTCACAGAAACCCTCTTCTTTCTGGCCACGCTGAGTGCAGCGTGCACGGTATGGCCGAACTCTGTCAAACAAACAATGTGCGAAACCCGAATTAATACTGAGATGGACCCAATTCTCTGACAGGCGTGTTAAATGTGATTAAAGCTGCATAGCATTCCCCGCATACCCATCTGCCGCGGTGAGGAGCCCACAGCTGTTCTGATTTCCGACATACAGTTTCTTGTCATTTGTTTCGAATAGATCTCTTCGTGCACGTAATCCGGGCCCTCCCTCGCCGGGCTGGCCTTGGCCAGCTTCTCCGAGCAGTCACTGATATCCACATGCCTCTGGCCGCGGGTCTGTAGAGGCATGTGTGAGCTCTGGCTGGTGCAAAAATGTGTGATCACAGGGAAAGCTTAGCGCTTTGGCGGCTGGAATGAGTCTCTTGGATCCTGAGCTGTGGGGACGCCACCGCCTATGGTTCCTGCCGGCATCTGCTATGGGTTCAGAGGAAAGAACGGGGACCAATGATTTCTGGTGCTACTGAGGGCTGCCCCTGGGATGCCCACGCGCTGCCATAGAAAGAGCTACCATGGAATACATTGGGAAAGCTCTAGAAGGCCGGTGAGAGCACTGCTAGAGCATTCTGAGGTAAAGGCAGAGGCAGAGATTGAGATAGGCTCTGCCGGGCAAGGGACAGAGTCCACAGAAGCCACTGGAGACCTTGAGGCCAGAGGGCATGGAGAAGTCGAAGGATAGCCAATTTCAGGAAAATAACTAGGCCATCCAGCGCTGGCCCATACAGCATCTTAATGAGAATTTATTTATTTAATTTTATCTATTTTTGAGAATGAGAGAACAAACGAGGGAGGGGCACGGAGAGAGGGAGACACAGAATCCAAAGCAGGCTCCAGGCTCTAAGCTATCAGTACAGAGCCTGACACAGGGCTCAAACTCATGAATGGTGAGATTATGACCTGAGCCAAAGTCAGACGCTAAACCGACTGAGCCGCCCAGGCACCCCTTCATGAGAATTTTTTAAAAGCATCCCCCACTGTGGCTGTGACCCTACACCAGAGTACATAGGCTGGATTCTAGCCCTACTTTCCCCCTGGCCAGGAGTTCTTGTGCAGTGAGCAACATGTGCAACCGTATGCACCGGCTCTGGACAGGGGAAGAGTGCAAAGGTAGCATAAAGAAGTCACCATCAGAAGTAGGGAGAAGAGTGAAAAGTACCTGCCCTCGAGTAAACAAGTAGGAGCAAGGCTAGCATGTGAATGTGGAAAATCTAGGAGAGCACAGAGAAAAACCAGAAGAGAACCAGAAAAACAGTGTCAGGTGGATTCAAAGTTGAAGCCTCTCTGGCTTCTGGTAGTTTGCTGGCAATCTTTAGTGTTCCTCGACTTTAGGTGCCTATGTCAGTCTCTGCCTTGTTGGTCACATGGCATTCTCTGTGTTCCTCTGTGTCTTCACCCGGCCATACTGGAACAAGGCATAAAGACACCAGTCATACCAGAAAAAGTTATTTTGAAAGGACGGGTCGTTGCTTCACCTTGCCCCGCGATGCCAAGCATTTTAAGTTGCTCCATGCAGCTGACCAGCCTGGACAGAGCTGCCGCTCTGCACTCTGGGAAAAACCCGGGGCTCTGATGCGTCTCTGAAACCAGTTCAGACTTTTCCCTCAAAGCCCCAGTTTTGGGCGGCCTGAGAAGCCAATACTATCTTCAGGTAATACAGAACTGTTGTTTTCATCATTTAAGAGAAAAACCTGAATATAGTCCCTTAAGTTCTATTAAAGACATCCGAGATCACTTACTGATTTTCTTAAAGAAAAAAAAAAACCTGTATTAACTGAAAAAGAATCTGCTCATTATACAAGAGCTGCAGTTTAATTCAATAAACATTTGCTGGACAGATATTAGGTTTCAGACCTAAAGGATGCAAGAAACATAAGACCTCCTCCCCAATCAAGGAGTGCATACTAGGGACAGGAACACACGTGCACGGCCATAGGACATCGGGGTACAATGTCAGGATGTCACGTCCCTTCAGACCCGAGCTCCTCCTCACCCCAAACCTCAGATCCTATTTGAACAACTCTGTTCAGATATCTGCAAAATTCCAGCTTTTACTTGTTAAACACCAATTTTAGATCACATATGAAAAACGAAACCACAAAGACGTGTATATTACAACATACACCTATACTATATACTCTACAAACATTGTGTGCATTTTCTTCAAGCCAGTGGGTATCAGAAATAACACCCACCTCCCCCCAGTCACACCCATCCCACAGCCTGCCCGTCTGGGACAGTGGCCAGGCGGGGACAGACCCAGTTCGGCAAGTTCTCTCACCGGGCCTTAGAGGGAGGGCATTTGTCCCTTGCACATCTCCCTCTACAGCAAGCAGAACCACTTACCCCAGAAAAAGCGGTGGTAGCACCCCTCCCCCCAGCCACCCACCCCACCCCACCCCACCTTACCCCCACCCAGGTGGCTGCCTGGGGTCCCATGCTGCGTCCCACACACTGCTGGCTCTGGCCAATGACGGCTTTCAGGCACCACGCAGGTAGCTCCCTGGGTGCTTCCTTGGGGAGGCTGGGCCCAGTCCAAACGATGGACAGCCGACCTCAATGGCCCTCCCACCCAAGCCTTTTGAGGTCACAGCCGGTGCCGTGTTTATACCCCCAGGGACAGAACGCACTTTGCTCACCGCTCCTGCATCTCCCCGCTTTGGCAAAGGTCTGGACTCTTGGCAATCTGTGCAGATGTGTCGTGAGTCACTGTCAGTTTGAGTACACAGTATTCCTTGACTTTAACCCCCACCTGCTCGCCCTGTGTACCTCCCGTTCCACGTGCTGGTGGAGGCAAAGCCCACGAACCGCAGCTCCCAACACTTTGCAACATTCAGCAACAGCAGGCAATTCCCCTACGAAACTGGGCGACTGATACCCACGATGCACACTTTGTGCTGGGCATAGGCCTAGAGAGTTTACATCCCAGCGGCCTTGGGAATGAGGGATCGTCATGTCTGTTGTCAGGATGAGAGAAGAGCTTTAGCGAGGTTGGTGTGCACAAATATTCAAGTGAGTGAGGACACAGAGATTCAAAATCAGTTATATTCTTCCTCAAATCCTTACGTTTCCAGTTGTTTTTATTGGCATTCATGGTAGCCGCAGCTTATGGACTAGACCCTTTGCTAAGTGCTAAGTGCTTTGTAGGCACTTAGGCCATTTGATCCTTCCAGGAAGCACCGAGGAAGATAGGACTATGATCCTCACTGCAAAGACGAGGAAGCGATGGGGAGCCTGGGTGGCGCAGTTGGTTAAGCGTCCAACTCTTGATCTCGGCTCAGGTCGTGGTCTCCCAGTTCGCGAGTTCAAGCCCCGTGACGGGCTCCGAGCTGATGGTGCAGAGCCTGCCTGGGATTCTTTATCTGCTTCTCTCTGCCCCTCCCTCACTTGCAAACTCACATGACGACCATTCTCTCTCTCTCTCCTAATAAATAAACTTTAAAGAATTTTTAAATAAAAGATGAGTATGAGGAGGTGAGGCACAGAGGGGTTAGCAGACAGGAGAAGGTGAGCTATCTCCTGAATTCCACATTTCTGTTGTCCTTCCTGCTGGTGGCCATGTGGGGCAGAAAGACCTAAAGTCTTTCCCCAGAGGCTGCGTGGCCACGGAGTATCTGAGATGTGGTTTGGAGGTTGGATGTACGTATATTAGTCCCATGATATTCCTCCCTAAGTAAAGCAGAGAAAGACAAGGTTGGGGCAGGGGGCTCTTGAACTAGAGCGGTGAGAATGGCTGCATGGGAACTCCTGGAAGTTTCTGAAGACCCAGAGGAGAGTGTGGAGGAGCCGGCAGGGCAGACCCGTTAGGGGGACGACAAAAATTAGCCCTTCCAGGTGGGTACCCCCTTGGTCCCAGATCACGAAGGACCTTCACAGACATGAACACATATGCTATTTAGAGAAAATTCAAAGGTTTCACGTATAAGGCAATAGAACATCCGAGTACGTAGAGAACGTGGGAAGAGGGAGATCTGGAGCAGGTGGGTCGTCACTGAGGGTGGTCCCCCAAGGGGCCAGCTGAGCCAGCAAGTAGGTTGATGGGCCCGGAATGAACCAAACGAATGCCAGAAGTAGCCACACCAGCACCACATGTGTCCAGCCACGCTTCTCCTGCTCACTAGAGCAGGAGTGCTCCCCCGAGAGGTGTCCGATATCGGATTTGAACGCGTCTCCGCTTCTGCTTGTCGGTTTGGCTATCGCCGGCCAGGATGGGGAGGCTCCTAGGAACTCGCTGAACTGCTGATTCCTGAAGACCTAAAATGGTCCCCAGGGGAACGAAAGACCACCTCCTCCCTACCTCTCGCCCCCACCACTAGGCCCCAGTTCAGCTCTCGCTCACCTTCACCGAGCACCTAGATGATGCTAAGTACCATTTTAATTTTGCAGGCTGGGTGGGCACTTGCTCAGGGAGGGAGTCGCTCACTGTCACAAGCGACAGAGCCCGCGTCCACACCTGAACCCCTTAACCCAAGTGCGTTCCTCTTTTCACCGCACCGTGCTGCCTTCCAGAAAAATCCGCCAACTCTGTGCCTCTACAGTAAACCTCGTGTTCAGTAACTCTGATTACTTTGAATTTGGAAAAACGCCTGCTCTATAAACTCATCTCTGTTCCTTCTACTTTTCTGAGAAAGAGCCCAGTATTCTGAAATACAGATGGATGACAGAGTGACTTTAAATGGAGCTTTGGAGCTTAGCTCCTCCGCCACACTTTGTGACCTTGGAAAGCAGTCACTTCATTTTTTTTTTTTTTTTCTATAAAATGGCCTCATCCGAGCCTCTCTCACAGGACTATTGTAAGAAAACGGGCTCTAAGGGTGCCCGGTAGACTCACAGACTCTCACTATTCTCTGTGTTAAATCCACCCTAGAATCGTGTCCAAATTCCACAAACATTGTTTGCAACATTCAGAACGTCTGTTTTTGACATCAAGTTGGCCCAGAGGTTTGACAGCCTGGTACCCGTAGAGTCCCGCCCAAGAACATTTCCTTCAAAACAGGTTCCTGTTACAGAAACAGCCCTGCTTTTAAATACACTCCCTCCCCTCATAAAAATGCCCCAGCCAGCTAAAGCCATTCTGCTTAAAATATTTAATTAATACCTTCACAGGGGTCTGGTCCTTATTAAAGACTCTTGGGGACCATGTCTTAGGGGCAACGCTTTGTTCTAAGCAGCTCTATGTGTTGCAGATAAAAGAAAGTGCTGGAATGTGCTTTCCATTAAAAGCAAGGAAGCTTGCCTGCCCGCCGCTGCAAACCCCTTTGTCATCATCGTGACACATTAAGGCGTAATCCAAGTACAACATACAAACACAAACAGTGTAAATCCACCCATTTAGTAAAGAGTCCCAGTAAAACCACAAGAAAGGTCTGGTAATTAGCTGAGGGGATTAAACACTGCCTTCACCTCCTCTCCTTCCACTGAAGAGGCCATAAAGCTCCCGAAGCAAACAAGGGCCAAAACACAAAGCGCTCACGCGGCTCTGTCTTCCTCCAGCATCTTCTGGGCCTCTCGGCCTCGGGCAGGTAAGCCGGACCCTCGGTTCCCAGTCCTGGCTTTCCAGCGGGCGCCCACGCACTTAGCGCACGTGCCTGCCTGCACCTCTTTGTTAGGGGAGGAAATTTTTTGTTTTTTTCCTTTTCTAGTGACAACAGCAGCAGCAGGCCCAATTTGTGGGACCTTGGGAACATCCAGGAAAAGACGAAAAAGGACGTGAAGACTCCATCACAACCCTCGCGCCTGGAGAGGACTCTGATGCGTTTTGCTCCCTCTGTGTGTGGGGTTTCCAACAAACTCTTCCCGCGCGTTTGCACTTTATTTCCCGCCTCTTTTCTCTCGCTACTACACCCTGAGCGTTTCCCTCTGCCGTTTATCTTGAATCCCCAAGGAGGATGCCATTTAGGGCCACGCCAACGTGGCTATTACCAATCATTTCCCACACGGCAAACAGGTTGTCTGAGATTTTCACTGTTGCAAACGCAATGATAGCATCTTGATACGTCCCTCTTTGCCCGCTTTTGGATTAGCTCTTTCAGACAGACTCCAAAAAAGGGACTGATTGAATCAGTCTCTGAAGATTTCCAAAGTATTGACCTATTTTGCTACATTTGTCTCCCCCAAAACTGTACCTTCTGTTCCCTTACCTACATGGGAGACTAGCTCTCACCGCACCCTTTTTTTCCTCACTTATGCTAAGATAGAGCTACATCTTCTTATGTTGATTCTTTAAATTTCTAATTTATTTTGAGAGAGACTGAGACAGCGTGGGTCCTGGAGGGGCAGAGAGGGAGGGAGACAGAGATTCCCAAGCAGGCTCCGTGCTGCCCGCACAGAGCCCGAAGCGGGGCTTGAACGCTTGAAACCGCGAGGTCCTGACCTGAGCCCAAACCAAGAGTCTGACGCTTAACCAACTGAGCCACCCAGGTGGCCCTAATGTTTATTCATTTTTGAGAGAGATCAGATCAAGCGCGAGCAGGGGAGAGGTAGAGAGAGGAAGACAGAGGATCTGAAGTAGGCTCTACACGGACAGCAGTGAGCCCCATGTGGGGCTCGAACTCACAAACTGAGATTATGACCTGAGCTGAAGTCGGACACTCAACCGACTGAGCCACCCAGGCGCCCCCATTATTTTTCAAAGCTGAAACCTCGCTTTAAACCATTATGATGCTGCGGCCCCTTCTCAGGCATCATGGGAACAATTACCACCCCTCTTCCTGCTCTTCCATTTACATAAGAGAACCTTCCTGGGGAATACAGGCCTCAGACACTGCCTTCTCTCGGCTGAGCATCTTGGGAGGCAACACTGAGGGTCTTTCACAAAACCTAACCTGGCTGAGAGCAGAGATTTCAACTCTGGCCCCTGCACCACGACCAAGATCGCGTTAAGACATTGTTTATTTTCCTCTCCTTTTCCCCTTTGATAATCAACAACTTTAATGCACTCATTGAAAATCCCACAAGTCTGTTCCCTTCCCAGGAGCAGAATGAAGTCATCTACTTCCCACGTTCTGACAGCATGGTTTGGGGCCACAGAAAGCGATAGCCCCAGTGCATAGAGCCGGGCTGGTTCCAGTAACCGAGGTTTGCTAAAACAATCAAGCAAAGGGGTGTTTGCACCAGAGCTCTGGAGATCTTCCAACCCTTAGCTGCCCAGTCATCCCCTCCTACAAGAGTGTAAGCCTTCCCTCTACCTGACGGTAGCCCTATCTAGACATTTAACTGAGCTTTGCTGTCAGAAGAATCCATTTTCTCATGATTACAGACATAGCCAGCTTTCTCAAGTAGAGGGAGGGGCAAGACTTGGAGACCTGCAAGCCTCATCATCCCTAACTGACAGGGACCACACGAGATGTCCCGAAGTCCCGCTGAGAAGCTCTGCTACGTTGACATGACCTGGCCGTGAAAACCGTGCCACGTATGAATTTGTCGGTCTCAGGTTTCCCGCGGAAGGACTGAAACCTCTGAGTGAAGAGCCTAGCTGAACTTTCCACTCAGAAGGCCTGGCTTAGATTGTCACAAGGCATTGCCTCAAGCTGGGTCTCTCAGCTGAAGTGACAGGCGAGTCAACTGTTTCACGGCCGGCCACCAGCCCCCCCCCCCCCCCCCCATGAGCATGCATTCTGCAAAGGCTTACAAAGCGCACAGGAAAACCGATCATTCAGCCAGAGTGTTCTTTTCTGAAGAGAACAGAAGACCTTTAGAGAGAGTCCACTGGACTAAACACATATGAAACTTGTTACAAATTTTCTTAAAATCCGGAGGGATAGAGAATTTTTTTTTACAAAGACTCTGACCCAGCCAAATAATCCTCGCTGATACTTTAAATAAAATACATGTGTACATTTAGAAGACTTCGGCCATCCAGAAAGGGACTAAATTAGAAGTGCAAGACGAACACGAGGCCCACTTTACCCCTCAGAATACACACAAAGCTTACTATGTGTTCTTACAGACGAATTACTCTAATGACGTACATGCTGAACTGTCCTAGGCTTTGGGGACCACAATCCTTGTGTAACACAAGAGCTCCCCACATTATTTGCATCCTCCTCTTTCAGAGAGGCGGAGACCAAGTCAGAGGGAAGAAAGAACTTTCTCAAGTCTCGGAGAGCCCAAGGAGCAGAGCACAGATGTGGACCCAGGTGTGATGCTAGGTACCAGCCACGCCGCTGCCTCCGGCTCACCTGGGGCCTTGTGGGTAGTGGCCAGCATCCCACAGTGAGTCTTCCCAGCATGCCCTGCCCCTGCTCAAATCCTGACGTGGCTCGCCACTTCATGCATTCTCCCAGGGGAGCCGATTAGCTATGGAAAACGCTGCGCCGAGATCCACTTTTTAGAGCAAGCAGGATCTAACAAGCAGAGTGGTAACCTTTTAACGGTTGCCAGCGTCGCCGTAGGTGACTTTCTATCTCTGTTGAGGGCCGCGCGATCATAGCAACTAACATCTTGGCGAGATTTGGGGCCAAGAGGTGGCAATAACGGCTACAATTTGTTTTGCCTTGAGCTGTTTTGAAAGGAGAGGGGAAGAGAGACTCACTTGAATGAGGAAATCAAAATAAAAAACAGTCGTCCGTTATCTCAGCAGGCACCGTGCCATGTGGTTTACGTGCATCCACACAGGACAACTCCGTGAGGTAGAAACTGGTATTCCAACCTCTGGATGGGGACACTGAGACTCAGACGTTGAACCAACGATTCAAGGCCACCCAATGGTGAACGCATCCTAGAGCTGGTCTGCTGGGAGCAGGGGGTTATGACAAAAGACCACAGAGTGGAGGGCCCCCCGTAGCCTACGTTCATTTTCTCACAGTCCTGACATCAAGGCGCTGGCAGGGTCCCTTTGTTCTGAGGCCTCTCTCCACGGCCCTATGGATGACCCTTGGCTCTGTCTTCATATGGTTGCCGGTCTGGGTGTCCTATCCTCCTCTCCTTATAAAGTCACCAGTCACATTGATGAGGGCCCACCTGAGTGACCCCATGCAAGATTACCTGTCTGAAGACCCCATCTCTGAGTACTGTCCTATGCTGAGGTACTGGGGTTAGAACTGCAGCCTGTTGAAGGGGGCGGGGCACAATTTAGCCCTTGACAAGTGTCTGAGCCAGGATTCTGGTTCAAATATGCGGGCTTGGACACTGGTATTTTTTTTCTGCTGCCCTGTGTTGCCTTGGGATTCAAAAAGATTCCTGAACTTCTTTGGCCCATTTCAGGGTGATTTAAGGGGCCACAAAATAGACAAGATCTATTTATAATCATTATAGCTCTTGTAACCAGAGGAAGCAAAAATATTCAAGGCCCAAAGTACAACAATTGATTTGTCTCCACTGCAGGCAAATGCAAGATGATGGAAGCTTTATATCATTATGTTGTTTATTTCTCCCCCAAATACTCCACAGAGAAAGACCTAAAGGCATTTGCTAACCCACGGCTGGGATTTATCTGCACATTCTTGGGATCAAAACGACTCCTCTCCACGTCCTGCTTGAGGAACCTCTGATGGGGTTACCATCCCAGAGCCCGCTATGTGAAACGTCCACATATCTGGTCAGACATGGACAGCTTTGCCAGGGGCCTCTGTCTTGTGTGAATAATCTAGCCATGTCCCTTTACATTCCTTTGTGTTATTTTCCAAGATGGACTCACTTGCCCAGCACCTTTTCAATTTCTACCATATCTGCATTCCACCTACAATATTATTTACTTACTATCTTTTTAAAGCCATTGTACATGTTTTGCTTAAATTTCTTTCTTAAGGGAAGGTGTATACAACTGTCTTAAATGGAAAACCTGTAAGCTTTGCCACAGATAGAAGGTAACCACAGAAACAGTGCAAGAAAACAGAATTCTACTAAAGTCTAGCTAGACACGGTTTCTTATCACCTCTCACTGTTAGAAAAATTAAACATAAAAGTTAAGTGTTCAAGAAGTGTTGGAGAAATACTAGCAGGGAAGTGATATTTTCTTCGAAGTTAACCGGAAAGTCAAAACACACTTGAAGGGGCAGTAACTTTCTCCTCCTGTAATCAATGCTCCCTGGGTCTTTGTCCCATCCCAAACCAATTCCACCTACGTTCAGGAAATGCTGCTTTCTACCTGTCAAAGCACTCTTAACCACCCTCCGGACAAGCAGAGCAGATATTTTAACACTGGTCTTCAATGCAGAAAAATGAGAAGATTCCAGCAAATGGTAGGCACTCTCAGAAACTCCTAAACCCCAGGCAGGCCTCTTTGGAGTTCGGAATTGGACAACTGTGCTTGGGGTCCAGGAATGCAGTCCAAACGGGGGGAGGAGGGAGGGGAGAGGGACGGCAGGAACACTCACTCTTAGATGACTTTCTCTAGTGGGCTCAGCCCCTTCAATTGGTCTTGAGCCAAGTGCTACACAACGGGGAAACCAAATGTAGGTTCAGACACACATGCTAGACCCAAGTTTCCAGGCCCAGGCTGCGGAGGGTGCTAAGATAACATCCGCTTCTCCCAGGGAGGGAGGGACCCCTTGCTGCTCTCTTTGCTCAGCTGCAGCAATTGATTTGACCACAAGATTTACCGGGTCCTTCCTTTCCTGTCTTTGTTTTACAAATAGCTGACCTAATTCTCAAATCAGAGGACCCTTTAAAGCCTGGCTTTGAAAGGGTGCCCCGGGCTCCACCTGGGAGCTTGCGTGTCTCAGCCCTCCACACCCGCTCCTCCCCGCTCCCAGCTTCGCAGATGTATGGAATCAGAATCTCTAGGTTAACAAAGTCTCTGGCCACTGGGTGGCTCAATCGGCGAAGTGTCCGACTTCGGCTCAGGTCATGATCTCACAGCTCGCGGGTTCGAGCCCTGCGTCGGGCTCTGGGCCTCTTGCTGGCTCACCTGCAAAACAAAGACAACAAAATCTGTCTCAGTTGATGGGAGTAGTCCGTGAGAATACCGGCAGAGCACTTGGCCAGGTGCCTGTCCCATGGTGAGTACTGAGTCAAGGTGTTTGTTCAGCAAATACGCACTGAGCGCCTACAGTGTCTAGGCTGTGCTCCAGGCTCTAGGGCTATAGCACGGAACGGGACAGACAGGGTCCTGTTCTCACAGGGCTTACCTTCAAGGGGTGAGACGGGGAAAAAAGAGGTGGGGAGGCACAGAGCATTCTGGATAGAGGGTCACCAGGCAGAGGGGCAGAAGCCCTGACCTGGGACAAGCTTGGTACAGAAAAGGAAGAGAAAGAAAGGTCAGATTGGCAGGAGTGTAGGTGTTAGAAGATGAGGCCGCAGAGACAGGTGGCTTTGTTTCTTGATAGAATTATTATCTCTCGGGGCGCCTGGGTGGCTCAGTCAGGCGTCTGACTTCAGCTCAGGTCATGATCTCGCCATTCATGAATCCGAGCCCTGCATCAGGCTCTCTGCACGTGGAGCCTGTTTTGGAACTTCTGTCCCCCTCTTGCTCTGTCCCTGCCCTGCTTGTGCGCTCGCTCTCTCTCTCTCTCTCTCAAAAATAAGCATTAAAAAAAATTTTTTTTTAATCATTCTCTCTGAGGCCTCATCCTTCAGCTCTATAATCATCCATTGGCTCTTTTCAGAAAGCCATTCGTGTTCATCCACAGGACACATGGCAGACGGGCTTGCTTAGAGAAAGAGTGTTCCTTGTCCCAGTTTCCAGCTTCGCAGGGTTTACCTGTGTGAGTTCCTGCAGGAGGAAGAGGCATTTCAGATGCAACATGTGCTTTAGAGAGGGCAGGATGACTCTTGTAGGTAGAGAGCCCCTGGCTGGAGGGAGTTGATGTCTCCGGAGTGGGGTATATTTTCTACTGATTTCACCGAGAACCCAGTGGTGCCAAACACCACGGAAAGCATGCCTGGAGCAGCCAACAAGATCAGATTCAGGGTTTTCACCGAATTTGGGGTGTTAGCTGATAGCTCCAAGGTTGCATCAACGGTGTCAGCCGAGTTCAAGAAGGTTTAGACACAGGGGAAAACAAGTAGCTTGCTTCAGAAGCTTAAAGTTTGCCTGTGACATCACACCATGTTCTGTATCCAAAATCCTACTTGACAAGTAACTGATGCCTGGGGTGCCTGGGTGGCTCAGTCAGCTGAGCTTCGGACTCTTGACTTTGGCTCAGGTCATGATCCCAGGATCGTGGGATGGAGCCCCATGTCCAGCTCCACACTGAGCTTTGGAGCCTGCTTGAGATTCTCTCTCTCTCTCTCTCTCTCTCTCTCTCTCTCTCTCTCTCTCTCTCCCCCCCTCCCTCCCTCCCTCCCTCTGCCCCTCCCCAACTTGAGCACGCACTCTCGCTCTCTGTCTCTCTCAACGACATCCCCTGCTAAAAACCAGAAACAAAAACAAAACCAAGTCACTGATGCCTGCCCCTCACTTGACCCTAATGACCCTGGGAGGCAGGGAAGGCTTACCATCCCTATTTTGCAAATGCTCAGGAAGACGACAGCCTGGAGCAGTAGAACCAGGACTAGAAAACAGATTATCTGGCTCCTGGCCAGTGGCCTTTTCAAGGTCCCTGCCATTGCCAAGAGCGCATACCTACTGACCCCAGAAGATTCTCTTCAGGCACATCTTTCTTGCCATGATTCCAACCTCCTGTGTGTCCCCTCCCACTACTACCCTTGCCAACTTTGGCTTATTCTCTCCTTGCTATCTTCATTTTGTCCAAAGAATAATCCAGGATAATCTCCCCAGTTTTTTTTTTTTTTAGTGTTTTTTAATGTTTATTTTGAGAGAGAGAATCAGAAGTAGGCTCCATACTTTAAGCTGTCAGCACAGAGCCTGAGACGGGGCTCGAACTCCCAAACCGTGAGATCATGACCTGAGCCGAAGTTGGATGCTTAACCGACTGAGCTCCCCAGGCGCCCTGATAATCTCCCCAGTTTTAAGATCAGCTACTTAGCACCTTCGTTGCCCGTTGCCATGTAACCTAACATAGTCTCAGTTTCTGGGAATTAGGAAGTGGACATCTCTTTCCTGGATTATTCAGCCTACCGCATGCAGTCTTTCCCTGAGCAGCCGTTTCTTGGCAACAACTTCACCCTAAGGGAGATTTACTGCCACACCTGAGAAGTCACCACTATCCTCGCCACCTTCATGCCTCCAAACACTCAGCCCAGTGTTTCTCGTTTAGGGTGACTTAATCCTTAAGGATCTCTAATTTTGTAAACTGTTCAATTCTTAAAAAACAAAAACAGAAAATGAAAAGCAAAACCCACTGGAAGGAGGGACTCCACAGTTCTACCCTGTCCCCCGAGACATGAAGATTTTAGAGACAGTTAAGTTCCATTTTGTGTGGAACCCAAGCCTGCAAGGTTCGGTGTGATATTCTTGTTACTATATATATTTCATATACAACTTATATGTATATGAGCCTGGGTGGCTCAGTCAGTTGAGCATCTGACTTGGGCTCAGGTCATGATCTCACGGTTCATGGGTTCAAGCCCCGTAAAGGGCTCTGTGCTGACAGCTCAGAGCCTGTAGCCTGCTTCAGATTCTGTGTCTCTCTCTCTCTCTCTCTCTCTCTCTCTCTGTCCCTCCCCTGTTCATGCTCTCTCTCTCTCTGTCTCTGTCTCAAAAATAAACATTAAGAAAATAAAAACAAAACAATTTTAAATTAGTTTGAAAAAAAGTTCTATCAGTATTTTCATTGAAATCAAATTTCGTGGATTTATTTCTAGTAAATTCTTCAGGTTGCTGCAAATAGGATCTTCTATGTTTAACAACTGATCATTGTTACCATATTTAAGGCTATTTTCCAGTACTTATCTAAATTTTGTTTACAACTGCCTTCTTGAATTTTCTTACTCACTTGCATATTTTTTCCTATTAGTTTTCTTATTTTTTCCCCTTAGGTCTATGATCATATCATCTACAAAGACTGATAACCTCCTGGCAAGTCTGGAACTAGTTAAGAACCAGAAACTAGTTCTCTAGTGGTGCTGGGATATGTGTCCAGACCAGTGTTAAAAGGTGGTGAATTGGGAAGTCCCTGCCTTGTTGCTGACTCTAATGGGAATGCTCTTCACGTCTATTCACCGTAATCCCAGCTTTTGGAATAGGATCCATACTTTTTGTTTCATGGGACTTTCTCAACACGGCCTGCCTTCACGCCTTTGCACATTTCCCCTCCTTCACTTGAGAAACCTGTACTTCACCTTCACGGCCCCTTTCAAATTCCATCTACAGCATGAAGTCTTCCTTATGACTCAGGCTATTAGTCTTTCTCTCTTCTGTTTTCCCACAATACTCAGCCCATCCCTTCATTATGTATAACACATAATACACTGTTTCGTAACCATCTGAGTCTTTCCTTAGGCTGTGAGCCCCTTTCCATCAGGTACCCCGTTCAGAGCTTTGTAAGGAGTGGATTACCCAAAGAGCTTCTGGGATCACTGATTTAGTAAAGGACACATCAGTGGACGTCGTCTCAGCATGTAATCTCTTCTTGGCCCTATGACTTTAAATACTGTCAGTAGGGAATGATCTCAGATTGATATCCCTTGCCCTGACCTGTCCATGGAGCAAGTTCATCCAACTGCCAACTTGATTTACACCAGTTCAAGCCACATCACCACACGTATCCTGTCTAAAACAGATTTTTAAACTTTTCACTGTTTAGTTTTGAGAGAGAACGAGTGGGAGGGGGCAGAGACAAACTGAGACACAGAATCCAAAGCAAGCTCCAGGCTCTGAGCTGTCAGCACAGAGCCCAATGCGGGGCTCAAACCCACCAACGTGAGATCATGACCTGAGGAGAAGTCGGATGCTTAACAGACTGAGCCACCCAGGTGCCTCTAAAGGAGAATTCTTAATTCCTGGTGCCTCCAAATCTGTCCGGCACCAACTTTCCCCACCCCCACCAATCGTCCCCATCTCAGCCAGTGGTCCTGGAGCTGCCCTTGACTCCTTTCTTCCTCCCATCTTACACCATACCATCAGCAAGTCCAGTAGGAACCACTCCCAAGACCTGGTGCAAAAATGCTTTAGAATAATGCGAAAGTAACTTACTATGTCCATAAAAACAAAAGGACACATGCATTTTTACTTGTGTATACAAGAGACCAGTAACAGTGGTTGCCTTTAGAGCGAGAAATGGGATGGCTGGGCTAGAGATCGGGGGGAGACTAACTTTTCACCCTTCGTGGTCTGAGTTGGGTACCAGGTGGATGCATTACCTCTTAAAAACCAATTAAGTAGCAGAACGATGAGGGACAGTAGTGGTTTTACCCTGTGATTTGGGATTACAGCGTGCGGAGGGGGAGGGGGCAAAGATGAAATTGAATAACGAAACCGATCTCGTGGAATTATGAACATGAGAGAGAATGTTCTTAACACTTAGCAGAGTGCCTGGCCCGTTTTAGGTGCCCAATAAACGTTAGCTATTATTACCCACAGATTACATAACAGAATCACACATCATTTAGTGAGGTGGGAGGTTTGATTTTGCAGGTTTAACTAGGGTAGAGTGAATTCTCCAGTTACTCTTTCCGTGTTGCACATCCAGATGGCGGTGTCTGGTGAGGGCCAGCTGTGAGTCCCGAGGGCCTCGACTGTGAGGTGAGAGCTGGAGCGTGGCCTGGAGCCATGTTTCATAGCCCAGCCTCCCCCCAGAGGGCATCGGACCCGGAACACCTCTTTCCTCCTAGGCAATTGGACCGTGTAGTAAACCCCCCGCCCACCTCTCCAGCCCTTGAAAATTGCCCAGACTTAAAGAGCTGTGCTCCCGCCCCTGGACACAGCCGATTGGATAAGGTGTGAACACCTGACCCAAGCTGAGCCAATCAGATTTCCTTCTTTGTCGGCGTGGCCCTTGAACCAAAGGAGAATCACATCAGGGTCTCTGTGGCGGGCAGTAAGCTCTGCGGGCGTGGGAGCTGTGGGTTAGAGCCGCAGCAAAGTGCAGTGCTCTCTATAAGAGAAAAACAAGAATGAGAGTTTCCAGTTGCGGGTTCCAATCCCTTCCAGAGACACAATTACATTAGTGCCTTTGTGATTTGTCAGGTGTCTCCCGGTTCTTTAGATTCCTGTCTCCTACCCCCCCCCCCCAACTCCTCCTTTTTCTTTTCTTTAGGCCAAATCAACTTGGTTTCTGTTTCGTTGTTGCTGTTTTAGGTTTTTTGGTTTGGGGTGTTTGGTGTGTGGGTGTTTTTTGGTAACTTAAACATGCAAACCAACAGAGACATGGACCATGATAAATCCCGACTTCCCTTTGATAGTAACAGTTACATGGGCAGAGACCTAAACCCGGGGCTGTGCAGTTGGAGAGCAGCTCTGACACCTCTCCCAGAAGGGGAGCCCCGTGCGGGGAAAGGAAGCCTGTTTCGGGGGGTAGTCCGGGCTGCTGACGGTGGGTGTGGAGAGCAGGGGATGGAGAGCAAGGACTGAGGGGCTTCCGCAGGGAATCTGCCCTGGCTGGGGTGTGGGTTTCCGAGCGCTGCCATAACAGAGTCCTACGGACCGGGAGGGGGTGGGGGCTTGAAGGTGCAGAGGATTCCTGTCACAGCCCTGGAGGCTAGAAGCCTGAAATCCGTGTCAGCAGGGCCCTGCTCTTTTTGGAAACCTGCAAGCTCCTGGCGGTTGCTGGCAATCGGGGGCACCCTGTGGCTTCCAGCTGCTTTCCTCTGCCGCCACGTGGCTCCCTGTGTGTCTGTCCTCACGTGGCCTTCTCCTATGTGTGTCTGCGCCCAGTCTCCTTTCTATAGGAACACCAGTCACTGGATTAGGGCCCACCCTAATGACCTTGATTCCACCTGTCAAGATCCTATTTCCAAATAAGGTTGCATTGACAGGTGGGGGCGGTTAGAACTTCGTGTCTTTCGGGGGGACACTGAACCCACGGCAGCCGTCAATGGAAGAGAACTACCGCCACTCCTCGTGTGGGTTACTGTCTATGCGGGAAAACAGAAACCATTCGGTGTTTAAAACAAACGGGACAGAAGAGGCTGAGGAGACAAAGAGGAGACCTTGATCAACCCAGAGATCAGCAAAAGCGGGAGCTCCCACGGCCTCTAAGGTGGAGGGACAGAGTGAAGGTCTGGGTTAGGGGAGACCGAGGCCCGGATCCCTCACTGCACGGACGCTACCACCACCGCAGCTCTGTCCTGAGGAAGCTGGCACCAGAGGGAAGAGAGAAGGGGAAGAAACAGCTGGCCTTCCTCCTCTTCCCGTCTCTCTTCTCCCGCCAGGCCTTGGCCGGCTGGGGAGCCAGCAGACCCTGGATCCCGCCGGCAGGGCCCTCGCCATGCCCGGAGAGCAGGAAGGCGAGGGAGTGAAGGTGAGCGCCAGCAGAGGCTAGACTGCTAACTCAAGCCTCGCGACAGCCTTGAGGGAGGACACGCTGTCCTGCCTTTACAGATGGGGATGTGAGACCGGAGAGCCTAAGCAGCTCGCTCCAGACGGCCCATCATCTCTTGGGGGCGCACGTGGCTCATTGTAGGGGTTCTAGTTACATCTCCAGCTCTTCCAGGTTCCACACAGGTTCCTCGCCTCTGTCTGTACTGCCCCCAGGTAGACAACCTTCTTGACAAACCAACCACTTGAGGGGAAGCCCTTCAGGAAGGCAAAGGGCAGACGTACCAACCGTTGGGTCACCATGACCATCTCCATTCTGTCCTCCTGCCCTTTGGGCTTTTTCTCAGGTCTCAAACTAGGCCTGCTCACTCGCTCTCGTTCTGTACCAGACCTTTGAACATCCCGGGGCGCCTGGGTGGCTCAGTCAGTTAAGCCTCCGACTTCAGCTCAGGTCACGATCTCACGGTCCGTGGGTTCGAGCCCCGCGTCGGGCTCTGGGCTGACGGCTCAGAGCCTGGAGCCTGCTTCCGATTCTGTGTCTCCCTCTCTCTCTGCCTCTCCCCCATTCATGCTCTGTCTCCCTCTGTCTCAAAAATAAACATTAAAAAAAAAAATTTAAACATCCCAACCGTGCTTCCCCTTGTGAACTCCTTTTTTTTTTTTTTTTTATCCTTATGGCCTCAACTATCATAACTTCTCAAGGAGGCCTTCTCCTTCTCTCAGACCAGCCTGTCAGGTGTCCCCTAGGCTGGGATAATTCCTCTTTCATAATCTTCATGCGTTTTCTAATCTGGGGCCTGGTGGTCTGGCCTGTTGAACCATTCATGTATGGGTGGCGTTCCTCTGTTTTTTTTTTTCCATTTCTTCATTTCTACAGGGTCCTAGACTTTCTATTCCTTCGCTGGGGGGATTTTCCAGAGGCGAAGTAGAAGCTGAATGAAGGCACTACCCTTCGTGTAAAATGCTAAACTCTGCACAGGAGATGAAGAGAGAAAGCCACAGCTCCCAGGACAGGAAGAAACCAAAAGCAGTTCTCTTTGAGAATGGCAGGGTGGATGCCTGCTAGCAGCTGCTGACTTTGGTGAAACCAGACATAAATGTAGCCAAGTGTAGTAGAAGGCTTTCCCCCGAGCACATTTTCTAAGAATTTGGCCCTTTTTTAAAAAAATGTTTGTTTGTTCTGAGAGCAAGAGTGGAGGAGGGGTAAAGCGGCGGGTGGGTGGGGGGGAGCATCGCGGAGAGAGAGAGAATCCCAAGCAAGCTTCACCTCGTCAGTGCAGAACCCAGTGTGGGGCTCGATCCCATAAACCATAAGATCATCACCTGAGTGGAAACCAGGGGTCGGACACTTAACCGACCGAGCCACCCAAGCACCCCAGAATTTGGCCCTTTTGACCATCTTGAGCCATATACTGGCATGGCTTCTGTGAAGAATATGACAGGAAGATGCTAGAGGAGAGTATGAAATACATCAGGAACTGGAGGGTGATGTTCTGTCCCCTACAACCCAAGGATAGGACAGGCCCTTACCCTACTCTGCATGGGGAGGGGTGGTCTATCGGTATCTGAGACCGAAGCCTGCTATGTGGCCGTGCCCGGGGAGCTGTGACTAGACCTCAGAGCGATGGCGGAGTGGCATACCTGGGAAGCCAACAGCCATTCGTGGCCTTCCCTGTGCTGGCTAAGACTCCTGTGCCCCCAAGTGGCATGAAAGCCACCTGCCATCCTGAGCCTCCTTGTCCATCTAAGGCCAGAGAGCCGAAGGCAATGCCCGCAACAGCTCCCGAGGACCCGGGAGCAGAGGCCCTGTTTTCAGAATCCCCTAGAAGCCCTGGGCTTTCAGTGCAAACCTAGGAACTGGAACTTTGGGCTGCTCCAGGAGGATGAGAGCCTAGCCAGCTTGGAGTTCAAGAAGATAAACCCAAATGTGTATTTTTGCACACGAATCCTAGACTGAGGTTCGTGGCTACTTGATTTGGTGCCTGACTTCCCCGGGTCCTTGGGCGGCCAAGTCTGCCTTCGCTCACCGCCCGACGCACAGTTAAGTGCTCCATCACAATCTGCTGAGTCTGGGTAATGGGCAGTGGGGGAAGGCAAATGTGGGAAGGGCGTTTCTCTATTTCCTGCCGCCATGGTCCCGCATGCATCAGCTCCAGGAGGCGTCAGACCTGACTGTCCTCTAAAGCCTGCTGACACAGGAGCAGACACAGTGAGACTACGCTGGCGGCTTCTGTCCAGGCAGGCACCCCTCCGTGGTGAGGAATACCTCTGAAGTTGCCTGACATCTCAGGGCTCCTGGCCCATCTTTTGAATTCTCAAGTGCCCCGAGCCACTGTGAGTGCGTTCTGTGTTTATATTCCAAGCAGCTTGAATCTGTGCCTTGCAAAAATGCAAGTTGGAAAGTTAATTCATTCTTTTATGTCAAGGTAATTGCGATTTCACCCTAATCCTCTCTCGTCAAAGACATTTCCACAATGCGGGGAGTTATCTTTTACGAGAGACACTTCAAGGTGCTTTAATAACCACACTTGCTATGAGTCACATTTTCCCTGTAGTCGTCCACTCTTCAGCCTAGGAGAATAGGGTTTCAAGCAGAGAAGAGAGAAGGCATTTGGCTAGGCTCGCAGCCCACTTCCACACTCCCCGCCAAATGCACACCTTCAAGATCAGAGAAAACTCTAAGGAGCGCTCGTGGTAACGAAGGTGCTAAACGAATCTTTCAAAGCACTGCTGTTTTTGTTCGTTTGCTGTAGGGCAATCTATATTCATCCCAGGCTCTGAAACGTCTTAAGTCCCTTATGAATTTGACAGCTGTGGATAAGGAAGAAACTTAATATTGAAATCAATTATTCAACAAATATTTACAGAGCCCCTGCTACTGACTATGAGCCAAGCACTGCACGAGGGGCTCAGATGGAACAGGAGGCAAGGCTTGTCTAGCAGGGGCCCTCACCCAGCTGAACGTCAACGGAGTAGCTCATGCTCTCTCTCTCTCCCCCTTCCTTCCTTCCTTCCCCCACCTCCCCCTTCTCTCAGTTAGAAAACTAGAAATTTATGTCACAGGGACTTTTTGAAAAAAACTTTTTGTTTAAATGTTTATTTTTGAGAGAGACGGAGACAGAGCTCAAGCAGGGGAGGGACAGAGAGAGAGAGAGGGAGACACGGAACCCAAAGCAGGCTCCAGGCTCCAAACTGTCAGCACAGAGCCCGACGCGGGGCTCGAACTCACAAACCTTGAGATCGTGCCCTGAGCCACCCAGGCGCCCCTGTCACAGAGACTTTTTTTTTTTTATCCTATCTGCACAATAAAAGGAATAGGAGTGGATTTTTCTGTTTTTATTATTATTTTTTAAAGTGTGTTTTTTTTGTTTGTTTGTTTTTTTTTTTTAGTGTTTATTTTTGAGAGAGAGAGAGAGACAGAGTGCTGCAAGCAGGGGAGGAGCAGGGGTCGGGGGGGAGACACAGAATCCAAAGCAGGCTCCAGGCTCCCAGCTGTCAGCACGGAGCCCAATGCGGGGCTCGAACTCATGAACCGTGAGATCATGACCTGAGCTGAAGTTGGAGGCTTAACTGACCGGGCTGCCCAAGCACCCCTCAGAGTGGATTTTTCTGATCTAATCAAATTCCCATCTCGCTGCACGGTGGCGGGGGGGGGGGGGCAGTTTGCACATGCTTCACACTTTCCCATTCTTGTCACACCGCATCCGACCAAGAGGCAAAGAGCACTGGCTGGACTGCGGCTAAGCTTCAGGAGATTTAGGTAGGAAAGGCCCGCAGACGGCCCAAACTCAGAGGCTGTTCAGCTCCGAGTGGGGTGAAGTCTTCTCCCACCTGCCACGGCGCTGGACACACCATAAGCGTTAGCCTCACCCCAAGAGTAGATCAGGCTGAGGAAGAGAAGTCTTCGTGGGAACCATCTTGGAAAGGCTTACCAGAAGGTCTCCCTGAAAAAAATACATAAACGACATCCACTTCTAAATCAAGACTAGGCAATTAGGAGAAGAGGACAGCTTTGCCAAGTGTCACTTAACTCCCTCTTCCAGGTGGAGTTTTCTGGGCATGCCAGCACTGGTGTTTCTTGCTGTAGGCAGATTCCCTACCCATACTTAGAAAAACCCGTACTGGCTACTCCTAATCGAGTTCTCCGTGCATTTCTCTCACCTGGGTTTCTTTTTTTTTTAATTTTTTTTTTTAACGTTTATTTATTTTTGGGACAGAGAGAGACAGAGCATGAACGGGGGAGGGGCAGAGAGAGACAGAGCATGAACGGGGGAGGGGCAGAGAGAGAGGGAGACACAGAATCGGAAGCAGGCTCCAGGCTCCGAGCCATCAGCCCAGAGCCCGACGCGGGGCTCGAACTCACAGACCGCGAGATCGTGACCCGGGCTGAAGTTGGACGCTTAACCGACTGAGCCACCCAGGCGCCCCTCACCTGGATTTCTAAAACAAGGAACAATGTAATTGGCAGGTAGCGACAGGTTAACAGGATGGTCTTAACAGATACCGTGTGCATTTTCAGTTCAGACTTTCTCCGGCCGAGATGTTCTCCGCAGAAGAAAACCAACATGTCAGAGCCATACAAAGAGATGGCAGCTGCAACCCAGACCGAAAGAGTCAAGTGTGCGTCTTAATTAGAAAAAAACATGACTGTTCTTATCCACGGGTGATGTCATGTTTTAGATACGGTCATTTCAGGTATAAAATTACTTGGAGCTTAGCCATTTCGGACCCTTTGTGACACGAAATGGGCTAGAGGTGAATTAAATCGTCGGAGGCTTGAGCCGTTGGCGCTGCACTTTCAGAAGTTAGAAAACCAGAAGACAACAGCAGCTGCCTGCGTGTTGACAATCCTCGCTTCCCCCGGCCATTGGCTTTCCTTGGTTGGGCTGATTCCTTTGCCGTAACAGAGAATCTAAACTACCTGCAAAGCACCCTCAGGTCCAGGATCGACTTCAGTGAAAACAGAGCAGAACATTTGAACCCGGGAGCCTTCCCCAAGTCCTCCCTGAGGCTCTGGGTGTCTGAGGCTCTCTGAGCCAGAGTCTTAGGGGGAAGCAATGCCCCACTTTTGCCTTCCAGGACGGGAGTCCCTCCCTCCCTCCCTCCCTGGTGACCTTTGTACAAGCTAATGGTCGCACCTGAAATGAGCAAATACTCCTCCTGTGATCTCAAGACAGAGACTAAAGCTGCAACTTGAGTGACCCCATGGATGAAACCTCTAGGTGTGGGGCCCAGGCATGGGTGCAGTCGGGGCTGAGGATCACTGGTTTAGTTTTAAAAAGCTGCCTTGGTCGACCAAAGGTAGATGGGCGAATGATGCGCCCTGTCTTCCAGGTGATAATGCAAATAAGTGCTCTGACAAGGTGCTTTTGGTGTCCCCTGGGGATGGTGGCAAGACAGCTAGAGAATGATGGCCCTGGGGTGAGGACGTAAGACTTCCAGGTGCCAGGCAGGATCCCAAAGCGGCTGCCAATGCCCCAAATTAATGGGAACGGGGGAGCCAAAGCCATACCGAAGGGCAGGACCCATAAAGGAAGCCTGGATAGGGAAAAGGGGGACACGGAGCTGAGTTGTCAGAAGGCAAGGGGGGCAGTGCTTTGTATGCTGGAAGGAAGCCAGATTCCACACCACCCATCGGGTCTGACTGCCACAGCGATAGAACTTCATCCCTGGGCGTCCCTGCCCTCAGCTCTTTGGGTGGTTATGATCTTCAGTGGTTATAGTTTGGTTCTGTGTATGAGAGGCACCTTGAGGGGGTGGGTAGTAGCCTTTAGCTGAGATTGACCGATATTGGCATATATTTACTGAGCATCAGCTTCTGGGATTTCAAAGCCCTGGGCATCGATGCAATACAGGGATAATGGAACTAAAATCTAAACCACTCTGGGAAATCCGGGAGGGTCACTAAATTAGTTTGGGTTCTCCAGAGAAATGGAACCAAGGGGACGTAGATAGACATCTAAGAGGAGATTGATTATGAGCTCTGGCTAATGTGATAACGGAAGCCGAGATACATCCCAACTGTAGGCCATAAGCTGCAGAACCAAGGCAGGCCCGTGGGAGAATTCAGTCTGCATCCAAGGCCTCAGACCTACAGGAGCTCTGACATCCAATATCTGAAGGCCGGGGATGTCGGAAGTCCCAGCTCAAAACGAGAGAAAATCTGGCCTCCTCCTGCCTTTTCGTTCTATCTGGGCCCTCAAGGAGTTGGGTGAAGCATGGGTGAGGGAGGATGGCTTTACTCTGTCTGCTGATTCCAATGCTGATTTCTCCCGGAAACCCCCTCGCCGACCCCTATCTGGGCTCCCTGAGCCCGGTCAGGCTGACGCAGAGGACTGGCCTTCACGGTCGCGGTACTCAGAGAGGCACCTTGTGTAACCAAGGCCTTGGCCTTGAAGCCTTTGCTCATGCTTGTGCTCCTCATTCACGGCCTCTGGCAGGAGCTAGTCCCGCCATGTGCTGGAGGCCGACCTGTACAAGGTTTTCTGACGCATGAGAAATGATACTCGGCTTCCACTTGATAAATACTCGGCCTTCCTCTTCAAATTTCCTTTCCGCTCCTTTCAACGGCCTTTCTGGGAAAAGAACAACCGTGGGTTTTCAAACCAGAAACAAAGGCTCACTGCACCACGGAGGTGGGTTCACATCCTGTGCTCTTTAGCATTCCGTCTGCCGCAACCTGTTGGCTTTCATCCAAACGTGCTCCAGGCCAAAGGCTGGTCTGTGTCACTTGCGATCCTGGCTCTAACAGATTTACAGGCCCCCAGCCCCCTTTTTTCTGCACTGAGCGACATTTACAACTGTCAGCTCAGTCACGTTGGATCTCCGTTCCCGGGTTCTCTCCGGGTCCCACGAGCTGCGGTGCTTAATCCTAGTTGCATATTAGAATCTCCAGCAGGAGCTGGACAAAATGCTGGAGGCTGGTTTAATTGTGCTGGTGCAGGTAATGGTGGTGATACGTGTGTGTATATATATATATATGTTTTAAATGTCTATTTTTGAAAGAACGCAAGCGGGGGAGGGGCAGAGAGAAGCGGACAAAGGATCTGGAGTAAGCTCCATGCAAGGCTCAAACTCAGGAACCGTCTGATCGTGACCTGAGCCGAGGTCAGACACTCAACCAACTGAGCCACCCAGGCGCCCCCGTTAGAGCTATATATTTTTTAATGTTTGCTAGACTTCTTAATATTTCAGCCAATTTCTCCTAATCCCTTCTAGTGAGTGAGTGCTTACAAGCAATCTCCCAGCCTAATTAACAGTAGCCCCTGTATTTCCTCCTTGATGCTATTTAGCAGTTCCCTAAATGGAAGTCTAAAGATTGGGGAACTTCTTTGCCAAATGGAAGTCTGACATTTTTAACGTGACGAAAATATACCAGCTGTTCTTTGCAAATTTGTTCTGAGAGCTTTCTAAGAGTTTCCCACAACACTGAAGGTTAGTGGCTTGGAGCTTCCTGACCTCCAGAGGGGAGGGGAGGTCTGACTACAGGGCACTGTTGTCCTTGCCGTGTTCCAAATATTACCTACTATCTTCGTATTTATTGACCTTAAAAGGATTGACTCACAGAAGCGATTTGAATTGTCCAAACCAACTCCAATTCAAATACAACCTTGGTCCTCAACAACTGTCTTTTCAACCTCAGAAAAATCTACTCCCAAATTTTGCCACATTTTCGTTCTAGCAAATAAGAAACTATCAGCTGTCTGGCCTGCTTGGATCTTTTTATTGCAAGGAGTATTAAAAAAAAAAAATGCTTATGTTGTGGGTCGGGAGAAGAAATGGTGAGGACTGGATTCATTCCAGGCTCACTTCTGGTTTCTCAGTGAACGTTGAATATATCCTGTCTCTTGATACCTAGATTGAATCCTGATAATAAAAGGGGAAAGTCGCCACCATTCAGGAATATCTCAAGACCCTTTCATCCCAGAGTAAAAACACCAGGTCCTAATTCTGAGATACTTCCCAGACTAAGGGGTGCCTCTGGGGTCCTCAGTACATTTTGTCTTGATCTCTGCCAATTTCATGATCTTATTTTTTACCGGCTGGGTCTGTTTCCTCTGTCTCTCCCAGGAGATCCTTGAGGGTTGAGGCTACATCCTTTCTTCTAAATCCATCCAGTCCGACAGAGAGTAGGTGCTCAAGTGTGTGGCAATAAATGAGTGAGCAAATGAAGAATCCATTCCTCCAAGGTTAGCTGAACGTTGGAAGACGAGGGGGAAAGGTCAAGGCCACGGGTGCCATGGGCAGAGGTGGGCCTGCAGAGATTTATTGCTAAGGCTTCTGCCTCTGCCTCCATCTGTCCACTGTTGTTTTGCCAGTCGATATCGGTAGTTGTTGAGTAACATTCATTTATACATTATTTAGTATGTGCAATCAGTCAAAGTCTCCATGATCGTGGCCTGGCTTTTTCAACTTGCCTCTTATCTGTAAACACATTTCCTGAGCTGCTCTATCTTTTCATCTTGTCTGGCTGATCTATAACAATATCCCAGAACCTGCCTATCTTCTCTTTAATCCCTTGATGGATTATAAATAGCCTGCTCTAAACCTGCCCAAAGCTTTGAAGGCAAATTCCTGCTTTCTGAATTACTATCAACCTCTTGCTCCACACTCAGACCCCTTCAGGAGGCCGCCGTCCCTCCCCAGGGCAGACACAAAGCCTTCCACGCTACTACTCTGCCCTCGTGCTAAAGTAACACTATAACCAATGACCAACATGTGGACCGACAGCTGCGAATACACGCGTTGCTCACTGCTTCACACACTTAACAGAGGCGATTAAAGAAGCGAAATCTAGCATAAAAGAATGGCAGGGGAGAAAGCAAGCAAAAGAGAACCATATGTGGGGCGCCCCGGGGGGCTCAGTCGGTTGAGCGTCCGACTTCGGCTCAGGTCATGATCTCACCGTTCCAGCCCCACGTTGGGCTCTGCGCTGACAGCTCAGAGCCTGGAGCCTGCTTCGGATTCTGTGTCTCTGTCTCTCTCTGCCCCTTCCCTGCTCGTGCTCTCTCTCTCTCTCTCTCTCCAAAATACATAAACATTAAAAAAAAATCTTTTAAAAAGAGAACTATATGCGACAGGAAAGGAAAGGAACAAGAGGCAGACGAGGGAAACTTCGGGGGACAGATGAATCGTGGGGCAGTGGAGAGAGCCCTGTCTACTTTCCTCCCCTCTAAGACCCTGCACATTTGCTAACCCACCGAAGTCCGTCCAACCAGCTCTGTCGTAAAGGCTGTTGTAAGAGACAAAAATGGCCTGGGAAGAACTCCGCACTCTGATACCTTACGATCCTTTCTGTTCTACGCACAGACAAAAGGAGCGCCTTTGCCTGACTTCCTACATTTCAGAGAAACTCCTTCATCAAGGCACAGAGTGGGTCCTGGGACCTACCGTTTTCAAGGGCTCCCTTTAATGAACACTCCAGGATGTCCGCTCACTTGTTCCTCTGCCTTTAAAATTCACTCACACTGCAGCCCGGACTCCTCTCCTCCCCGGCTCCCCGTGGCTGCCTTCCAGGTCCAAGGTGAGCAGCTAGGCTGCCCATCTCTGCGCTCACTCCTTCCTGCGTACTCCCTTTCAATTTCCAGTTAGTGCCTAAAAAGCACTTCCATCAAAAAACACTTATTCTAGCCAACCTCTTGAGCAAGCTCTAATTTGCCATTTCTCAGTAAAAACTCATTTTTACCTTCCGGTTCAGTGTTGACACTAAATTAGGCGGAGTCGCTCACACCCTCCTTGGCCACCGCCCTCCTGCCTCTCCCCGCATCAGTCTCAGGCTGGCTTTCTCGGGCTTCCACATCACCAGAGTCCACTTTGGCTCTTCTGAATATCTGTGGGGCTTAGCAGATGGGGTGGTACCTAATAAATCCAATCTCTACAAAGCCATTAACAGAAACGCACACAGGACAACTGCAGCTCTCTGTGGACATGCTCTGAGAGGCTCCCGAGGCATCCTTAAACACAGTTCTCTGCAACCTACTCTTTTCTGCCATTAATGCCCCTTCCTACCCTTAAAAGGGACTAACTCCCACTAGTCTGGAGTTAACACCCTTTATTTTTAAAAAGGAAAAAAAAAAACTTAAATGTTTATTTCGAGAGACAGACACAGAATCCAAAGCAGGCTCCGGGCTCTGAGCTGTCAGCACGGAGCCCGATGCAGAAGTCGAACCCGTGAACTGTGAGATCATGGCCTGAGCCGAAGTCGGACGCTTAACCGACTGAGCCACCCAGGCGCCCCTGGAGTGAACACCCTTTAGAAAAACCATTCAATTTCTTAAGATCCGGGGCCATTCATCTGGAAGACAAGGAACCTTGTGAATGTCTCCAAAGACTTGATGTTTGGTGATCATAGGCCCCTGTTGCCAACATTTATGTGTTTTGTGCTGATTTTCTGGGATTCTCTCAGTTAATCCACCCCAAACTCCCGAATGATTGTTAAAATAGCAGTCAGGCGATGACCCTCATCTGCACAGACCTCTCCAGTGGCTTCCTGTCTCAGAGGAAAAGCCAAGTCCTTGCTACAAGCCATCATGAGGTCCCGTGGTCCGAAGCGTTTCCCGTGTAGCTACATTTCCGTGTCCCCAGCCTACCTTGCTGGTCTTACCCGTTGCTCCTCTGTCCCCCGACTGTCACATCGCTTGTCCTTTTAGCTGTCCCTGGTCTCTGCTCAAATGTCACCATCTCAGTGGGACCTTCGTTGGCCGTCAAACATGCATACTGCCCCACCTCCACCCCGCCTTCCAGACTCTGCTTACGCTTCCTCTATCCCAACCCCCACCCAAAGCCCGTTACATGTTTATTTGCTGTCCCCTCCAATTAGAACGTAGCTGCACAAGTCCAGGACTTTGTTTCTTTCACTGCTGAATCCCCACAGTGGAGAACACTGTTCTCAAGAAAACATTTAAACAAAAAATTTGTTTAAGTTTATGTATTTAATTTAGAGAGCGTGTGCAGGGGAGGGGTTAGGGAGGGAGGGAGAGAGAAGATCCCAAGCAGGCTCTGCACTGTCAGCACAGAGCCCGACATGGGGCTCAAACTCACAAACTCTGAGATCATGACCTGGGCTGAAACCAAGAGTTAGGTGCTTAACTGACTGAGCCACCCAGGCGCCCCAACAAAACATTCTTGAGTAAATCAATGAATGGCAGTATTCTTGTTACCTCTTACAGTGCAAAAACGAGTGTAGACAAGCTAATTACCTTCTCCTCCAAGGTCTTAGGCCACCGTAGGGCAGAGCTACACAGACGGTACAAGTTCAAATGCCTTCGCGGGAAATCTGTTTTCTACGTTCATTCAATTGGAGGTGGTTTTGACCAAAAGAGGAAGTGGAGATAGAAGAGGATGAACAAGAAACCAGCGGGGGAGCCCGGTCTGGGGCCTCCTCCCAGTGGCTTCTCTGCTAGATTCTCCCCTCCTTGCTCTTGACATGACCAAAGGAGACCCTTCCTTACTCCACCAAAGTGACAGGAAGGTCCCATGAAGGTCTCAGCAATTTGAGGAACAATCTGTTGTTGTTGCTTGTAAATATTTTGAAGCCGTTTACCAGATGGCGTTTTCATAGGAAGGGGAAGATTGTATAAAATGAGACCAGCCAATCTCACTAGGTACTAGAGTCCCTAAGCTCCCACAGGGCTGACACCGTGCATTCTCCACTGGCCCACGGTAGATAAGCAATAGGTGTTTAATAGCTAAAGGAATGTCACTGGAAAAGAAATTTAGGGCTCTCCTCTGGGCCAGCAATTTCTGAGAAATTTGCCAATTTAGCTATTTGGTTGGAGGGTTGGGGGCGGGAGGAGTAAATCACATTTGAGAGAGACTCCTAATTCTAATGGGATGTTTGAAAGACGCAATCTACAACTAAGGGAACGGAATCTCCTCAATGACAACCTGTCACCTTAGGGCTACACCGGGAGCACGAGGGGTGGGGGCGCGCCCTCCAAACAGCCACACGGGAGGCGTGTTGCTTTCCAGCCACTGAAAACATCCCAGAACAAGAGGCAAATGGCCATGATTTACAGACCGGAAAGCTGAGTTGAAATGTAAACAGGCAGTCGAAAGAAGTCCGAGCTGACACCTGCTAACCTATCTGTCTTCTCTTCCTCCTCTCCCCTTGTGCGGGCCTCCCGGCTCTACCACGCTTCCCTTCCGGGCAGGACCTGACCCAAGGAACAAAACTCCTTCCCCTGCTTTCCTTAGGTCCTTCTGAGGGTCTGGAATACGAGGAAGGGCTTGCAGGCACTCCACACTTGCAGGTCAAGAGACAATACTGCTCCCTTATCCAGCTACCAAGCTCCGTCTCGGAGGAAGGCCAGCCCTAAAAGGAGGAGTCATCCGGCTGGCTTGTCCAGATTCTTCGTGTTGACGTGGA
This sequence comes from Panthera uncia, assembly GCF_023721935.1. NCBI lineage: Eukaryota > Metazoa > Chordata > Mammalia > Carnivora > Felidae > Panthera > Panthera uncia. Next base: position 43,751,701 of record NC_064807.1, read on the forward strand.
AACAGACGTAATCTGCCCTTAAGTGTAGGCTCGGCCCTCATGACTTGTTTCTCAGCAGTAGACCATAGAGCAAGTGATGGATATCGCTTCCGTGGCCGGGCATAAAGCGCTGGACTTCCATTTGCTAGCAGACCCTCTCTTTGCTGGTTCTACCAAAGCAAACAGTCAGCGAGAGGAGCCCACGCAGCAAGATCGTGAGGGCGTCATCTGGCCCACAGCCAACAAGGAACCGAGGCCCTCGGTCCAACAGCCTGCGAGGACTTGAGTCCTACCACGACCGCTAAAGGAACTTGAAAGCACGGCACACTTGAGCTGATCCTCGAGATGATCGTGGCCCAGCCCACTGTCTTCAGTGCAGCCTTGTGAGAGATCCTGAGCCACGGGACCCAGCTAGGCCAGCTAGATCCCACAGTGAGATTAAACACACACACACACACACACACACACACACACACACAAACGTGGTGTTTTAACCTGCCCGATCTGGGGGTCCTTTTTCTACCCCCAGCGTAAGGTAACTAATCCAAGCATAACGAAAATCCCATGAGATACGGGCAGCAGAGGTTCACGCTACAAGTGTCCTGAGAGGACAGGACTCGGAGTCGGGCACTCAGGGTGTACCCTCTGCGGAGGGCAGGAGTATGGGACCCTCCTGAACAATACAGAGCTGTCTGTGCTGTTCCTACCGTCGTCTGGCCTCTGCCTCCTTCTCCATCATCTCCTCCTTCGCCCCTACCTGTGCCCTATCTTTGAGTCATTCCCAGCTGTGTGTACTTTTTCCAAAACTGTTCCACGTCTGTGCCATTCCCTCTCCCTCGAATGCTTTCCTGTACGGACCCGGTTCCATGCCTCCCGGGTGCTCTATGGAACTCTGTGCAAACCCCGCTTCCTGTGTCTCCAGTGACCCTCTCTGAGCACACACAACCCCTGTCCAGCACCCCCGCTAGCTTCTAGGCTCTGTCCTCAGCTGCCTCTTCAACTCAGTACCTCAGAGGCAGTTCACAGTCTGATCATCACTACAGTCAACAACTGACGAAAGAATAACCACGGGATGGAGCTGCCAGGACCATGAACAATTATTTATTGGTTTTACTATATTTTATGCCATGCTATGGAAATAATAAGAAGCAGCTTACAACAAAAAGACCTGTGTCAAGGTCAGGGACACATAAAATCAAAAGCCACATAGCAAGACGAAAAAGCAAAGCCTCCAAACTGCCAGTATATTTGTCCATTGGAGTGTGACATTTCACTCTGCCCTCAGACAAAACGAGAAAATTCCCAGAACTGTTAATTTGCCTGTACCTTGCACTTGGTTGATGGTGAGAAATCCATTAAGAGAATGGCTTTCATAAGATTTGTCACAATTCAGGTTCCCATCCTATGTACCAGTTCTCTTTACCAATATTCAAATCAATTCAAAGAAAGGGGAAGAGGTTAAGAAATCAATATCTAATGTTAATGCGTTACAAGAAATCTGCCTTCCTCCCTACCTACTGCCACTGGAAATTGACAGGCTGACCCAGAGCTAGATCAACTTAGGAATCACTCCAGGGAATGAAATCAACCACCTTCCTCATAAAGAAATGCTCCAGGAAGAAGGTAGCAATGATACTTTGTTAGAGAAAATGTCTTTCTTACACAGTATAGCCCATCAGATGGAGATACTTGAGGACTTTTAACTACCTTTAAAGGGGTGCCAGGGTGGCTCAGTTGGTTAAGCATCTGACTTGGCTCAGGTCATGATCTTACAGTTTGTGATCTTACAGCACAGAGCCTGGAGTTCTGTGTCTCCCTCTCTTTCTGCACCTCCCTTGCCCTCTCTCTCTCAAAAATGAATAAACACATGGGGTGCCGGGGTGGCTCAGTCGGTTAAGCGTCTAGCTTCGGCTCAGGTCATGATCTCATAGTTCGTGAGTTCGAGCCCTGTGTTGGGCTCGGTGCTGACAGCTTGGAGCTTGGATCCGGCTTCAGATTCTGTGTCTCCTTCTCTCTGTCCTCCCCGCCTCCCTGCTCATACTGTGTCTTTCTCTCTCTCAAAAATAAATAGTCATTGAACAAAAAAATCTTCTCTTATGAATAAACATTTAAAAAATTGGGGCGCCTGGGTGGCTCAGTCGGTTAAGCGGCCGACTTCGGCTCAGGTCATGATCTCACGGTCCGTGAGTTCGAGCCCCGCGTCGGGCTCTGTGCTGACAACTCAGAGCCTGGAGCCTGTTTCAGATTCTGTATCTCCCTCTCTCTGACCCTCCCCCGTTCGTGCTTTGTCTCTCTCTGTCTCAAAAATAAATAAACGTTAAAAAAAAAATTTTTTTTTTAATTAAAATACCTTTAAGTCAGTGGCACCTTAGCATGATGCCTTCCATTTTGAAGAGAGAGAAAATATTGACGATTTAAACAGAAATTTGGTCCATATAATCAGAAATTTGTTTCCATATAATAGGCTTATTGTTATGAGGGATTTTCATGCAAGATCAGTAATGAGTCTTGGAGAAAAGGCTTTGAATCCTCTGAAAGTAGTACTTTCCGATTGGCTGGCTCAGTCAGAAGAGCATGAATCCTATGAAAGTAGAATGACTTTAAAAAAAAAAAAATTCCTTTCCTGCTCAGTCACCTCATTGGGAATCACCATCACTTTTGGTCCACAGAAGAGAATATACCCGAGACCTAAGATGAAATCCTGCTCCGTTAGGTCATAGGTCAACCCCCTGCAATCAGACTGTGGACACTCCTTGCTGGGCAGAGGACTGAATTTTTGCAAGTTCAAGTTGGTTGCGTATGAGGACATGATCGATGGGTTGATGATTTGACTATGTAATATGCTGAATATCACCTAGACAGACGACATGGATGTCTCTGTATAAAAATTCTCGGACCTGAAAATCCGAACTGTAAACCACACAGAGGCTAACAAAGCTACTCTGTGCTGCTAAAGGAGAGGCCTATGTAATTTCAAAGGAACAATATTTTGACCTTGGCTACTGAGCAAAGACATGAGGAAATCATGCATTCATTGAAAGGCAAAGCGAAAACAAAAAGAATAAACAGTTATCTTGGTACGCCAGAACTGCTAACACATTTAATCGCATAAAAGAAACTTTAAAAATTTATACGCGGTGTGAGTTTGCGGAAGCAGAGCAGGCTAAATCTTTCAGCGGCAACATCTTGCCTCCGTCAGGGAAATTTCGATTCGTGCATTCTTAAGTACTTCTGGGTTATTTTTATCCAGATGGATTTGCATCTGATTTGCCTCTCTTTGGAACACCCCTCCCGCTTTCTTACCGATAACTTCTCGGATGACCTAACAGGGAACTACACATCACTTTCCCGGCAGCCATCAACACACAGAAAGGATCCTCACTCAGGGCCCAAAGTCTTCTATGCTACTTGTGAATGCCCCATCCTTCATACATCACCAACCCACCCCAGGAATATTGGCCACAGGAGCAAACCGGCCAAATGTCAGGAACGAGAGTAGATTTGCGGGCCACATAGCTCGGTGTAAGTTAAGGCACGGCTTGAATTCGTTCGCCTCAGGATCCTAAACAGCTATTTAGTGTTTCCTATAACTCCTTCAGAAGAATCATCTGGAGTACATGGTGGACCTGAAGCATTGTAGACACAAGCCCCAGAATCTGGGTCAGGAAGCCCGGGATAGAGATGGAACCCAAGAATCTGTATTCATAACAAGTCCCCAGTTAGCATCCCTGGGAAGCGGAAGGTGCCAGAAGACTGTTACTAGCCTCGTAGCCCCCAAGCTGGCCCCACATTAGGATCACCGGAGGAATTTTACTAACGGGGATTTGTGGCTTACCCGGCTGACTCGGCCGGTGGAACGTGTGGCTCTTGATCTCGAGGTTGTGAGTTTGAGCCCCACATCGGGTGTAGAGATTACTTAAAAAGAGAATCTTTAAAAAATAATAATAATTGTGCCCCTGCTCTAGGCTTATGGAATCAAAATCTCTGGCACTGGGAACTGGGACTTTATTTTTTTTAATGTTTATTTATTTTGGGGAGAGCGTGCACAAGCAGGGGAGGGGCGGGGGGGGGGACGGAGGATCTGAAGTGGGCCCCACACCGACAGCAGCAAGCCCGATGCAGGGCTTGAACTCGCAAACCGTGAGATCATGACCGGGGCCGAAGTCGGGTGCTCAGCTGACTGAGCCACCCAGGCGCCCCTGGGCCTTTTTTTGTACTCCCACCCTGGCTGCACCCGAGAATAATCTGAGGAGCATTAAACCCCAATATGCAAGGCCCCGTGAGGAAGAACGGAATCAGGACCTCTGGAAGACGAGCAGCTGGCCAAAGCTCCCTAGGGGATTCCGATAAAGCCAGACCACGGCTCGGCATGTGGGAACCACTGAGTTACATGGCGCACGATGAAGCTTGAGGTCATCGGGTTTTCATCTTTATTCAACAAACCAGAGCAGCACGGGGCGACTATCTACCGACTTTGTGACAGACACCCCAGACTGCTCCCCGTACGTTTGCTCTAAGTTGAACTATTTATTCAGCGCTATCCTTTAAGCAGCTCGTGAAACCCAGATCAGATTAAGTTTGCCATCAGTAATGGGAATAAGAAGGCCGAGAGCCCAGAAAGTCTGTGGAGTCGGGCTGCCAGTAAAGGATTTCCATGTAGCTTCAAAGACGTTCTAACCACATGATGACATCGTTGCTTGGGAGCGAAGAGTCTCTATCCCAGGGAAATGGAAAGGAAATTCTGTAGCCACAGCTGCTACGTTTTCACAAGCTCCTCAGGATCCTGGATGGCACACGGTTGGCACGCAGTAAATAGCTGTTGAATTGACTGACTGAATTTCCATCACCACAGCTAAAACCTTAAATAACCTTTCGCGACAGCTCGCTGTGGAGTTTTCTTCCATTTCTGACAAAAACCACCACCGTCGTCATCACAATAGGATACCGTGAACAATTCAAGCAAAATTGCTTTAATTTTTAATGTGGGGCAAATAGATCCTGAGATATTTAATTAGACTATGCTTACATTTCCAGAATGATGGGGGTTTCATCACTGGCATCTCCCCATCCGTGGCAGGCACAAAAATGGCCTCCCAAAGGTAAGGACCTCCTAATCCCTAAAACCAGGGAATACATTACCTTAAATGACCAAGGGGCAGATATGATTGTGGTTAGTTAGGGATCTTGAGATGAGGGGACGGTACTGTGTGGTTCCAAGGTAAATACAAGATCCACAAAAGATGGAAGAAGGAGGCGAGAGGTCAGGGTCAGAGGGAGATTTTAGGAAGCTATACTGATGGCATTGAGGACAGAGAAAGGAACCGTGAGCCCAGGAATGCAGGCAGCTTCTAGCAACTAGAAAAAGCAAGGAAATTGAATCTCCCCAGAGCCTCTCAAGGGAATGCAGTCTTATTGACCCTCTGATTTTAGCCCAGTGAGACCCATTTCAGACTCCTGACCTCCCGAACTCTAAGAGAAGAAATTTGTGTTGTAAGCCACTCGTTTCTGGTAATTTGCCGCAGGAGCAATAGGCATTGATACATTCCATAATATTTAAGGGAAAAGAATAGTGACCATAGTAGCATTGCAAGATAGCAAAGGGCTATGCTGGATACTGGACAAAGTGATGTGGCCAATAACACCCCACCAGAACTGTGGCATGCTCTTACAAGAGAACACTGGTGAAATAAGAGATTCAGAGACTGTTGCTGTAAATCAAATCATAGCATTGTAACAATGGCCATTTCTACATAGTATACGTGCCTGACTTAATAAAAAAAAAAAAAAAAGGTGTTCTTCTACATGGAAATTGAGCAGGATGGCTAACCAAGGTCGCAAACCTGGGCTCACTCCAGATAAACGGTCGACATTATCACGAGGATGGCCTCCCAGCCAAACACCTCTCACCAAAACGGTGAGCCACAGTGTGTAAAGATGATGATTATACTGTATAACTACCACCTGCAGAAGATGTGGTGAAGTCGTGTTTGGAAGGGCATGCTGTCACCCTGTCCTTGGATGACCCAGGACGCTCTTTTCATGACATGGTTGTGTAGGATTCGTAAGCATGTGGACATGTAAGGGGCTCGAACCTACGGCTGCAGGTTCATCGACATTACTGCTAGCAATGAACTCAGTGGGTAGAAAGGCGATCAATTGTTTTACGTGACTGGGATCTGAGGCCAGAAAGAGACCTGAAAACGGTGATCTCTTCCTGCTGGCTTTCTTTCCTTTCCATGGGCTGAAAATGGTTTTAAAGGTACCAGTCAGTTATGCAGCTGATTGTCCTACAAGAATGTGCACGTGAGGATGGCCAATAACACGGCCAATGGCTGTGAGTGAGGGTAACACACATGTTCCAACAAGCTCTTGCGATAAAGACACTTGAGGCCAAACGGCAAACGGCACCAGACAATCCAATGTGTTGGTAACATTCTCCACAAAGAGAATAGAAGCTTCTCATCAGATTCCCACAATAATAATAAGTCAAGATCACGACCACGTATCGAGCTCTTTACCACAGAGCAGGCACGGTGTGCTAAGTAGTCTACAAGCACCCAACCTTCATAAAAACCTTAAAACGGAGGTACATTGTTCAGTCCCTCTCACAGATGAGAAAACCAAGGGTCAGGAAGTGTCAATATACAGGGCTAGCAGTAGTGGATCTGGGATTCAAAGCCAAGCTTTTCTGACTCCAACGTCTATGATTTTTGTCACCATATTATATGTTACCTTTAGTAACAGACTAGGAGACATAACTTTGGAGAAAGAGGCAGAATGACCTCAATGTGGTAACCCACTTGTCAGGCAAGAGATTTGCTTTCCTCCATCCATTTATTCGTTCAACATTTTTTGAGTGTTTGTTTTGAGAAGTTGTGCCCACTAGGATTGGAACCACGGAAATAGCAAAGGATATCGGGTAGCAGGACCCGGACAGAGTGGAGGGCAGCCGAATTCCAGAACATGCTTCAACAGTGAGAGAACCCGACCACTGGGCAGCTCTAGCCATGAGCTGTTCCCCAGGGAACAGCAGCAGCCAGAGGAACTCAGCAGGTGACGACGAAGGGGTAGCATCTTCAGGAAAGTGACTGTTTTCCTGTGTAGGAAAACACAACCTCAACATGCAGCAGGCTCTGAGAAGGAGACGAGGGGCCTGACCCAATGAACGGCCCCTCCCTGTAAAGGACTGAGGGCTTCCACTGAGGCCGTGGTGGGGATGTGAGGTATGACCCAGGGACCAAGTCAACTACCAAGGCTCCTCAGCAACACTGAAAATGCCCTTTACAGGCTGGAGCCTAAGGGACTGCCCCTACCTTGAGAGAGATACTCTCCTGTGACCATAAACAGCCCGACCAAACACCGTTATCACACACATGCTAACTGAAGGACGTGTTTTCAGTCCGGCATGTTCCGAAGTGTGTTCTTTAAAATGTTTATTTTTAATTTGAGTGAGCGAGCGAGCGAGCAAGCAGGGGAGAGGAATAGAGAGAGAGAATCCCAAGCAGGCCCACCATGGGGATCGATCCCATGACTGAGATCATGACATGAGCTGAAGTCAAGAGCTGGATGCTCAATTGAGCCACCAAGGCGCCCGGCCACCCCCCACCCCCCCAAAAGGTGTTCTTTAAAAATAGGGTGACCACATATCCTAGTTTGCCAAAGACAGCCTTGGTTTACTTGTGTTGTCTTGGGATAATTATTAATGTCCCTTTTAATTCTCAAAAACGTTCCAGTTTGGACAGGAAGCTAAATGGTTACCTAACCCAGACAACCCCTTCTGGAGATATTAATTAGCTGTGCTGACCTTCTCTGAACCTGTAACATCCCAATCTATGTTGTAAGCCCTGAAGAATGAAACATAGTATACAAACTAGTTTGATCAACGAGCGTAAAAGGAAAATACCTGTGATCTTTTGTAACTACCGTTGTGTTATATACAACTGGAGAAATACTGGATTAAATAAGGTTAAACAAGTTTGGTCGTTGTTAGAACACATAGCTCACCAGAGATTTAATACGGTAGCAGTTCATGAATTTCCAACAGGGTCAGGCACTGGGCAGTTTTTCCAAACTTAAAACTTGTTTTCATGAAATGTCTTAAGCGGCCAATGTTTACAAAAGTCTGCCACATTTTTAAGAAATAGGAGTGCCTAGTATGTCCAGGAATTGTTCTAGGTCCTGAAGAGCCATCAGTGAACAAGAAAAGTCTTTATCCTCATTGGGCGTACATTCTAGTGGGGGTGGGGGTGGGGGCGGGGAGGCAGGCAATTGACCTCCAAACAAATTTGTAACGTGGAAACCAATGACCTATCACCCAAGTGATTGACAGTCAAAATAAAAACCACAGTATCTGCCAATTCTGAGGAGTATTTGTGAAGCAACTTGTCTTCAGACATGAGTGAGCAACGATTCATGTCTGTCAAAAGCCATCAACGGGTACCATGTTTTCTTTGTAGAAGCAAGTCTCCTTCAACAAGCCTCCCCATCCCACCTTGAACTGAGGGTACTTCTTTAATCATTCTCATGAACATTAATGTGCCTTTGGGGAGCCCATCTCCCATCGGCGTTTGGGGACTAGATTCATAATATGTACCTTTAATTTATATTCTTTTCTGTCCAATCTAGACTGAGGTGTTACTTAAAATAGCATCACTTTCAAAGGAGATGTTTATCATTGCCTAGTACTGAGGGGATAAATTAGAACAAACGGAGAGTTATTCCATTCCGTGCCATACATCCCACCCCCTAAGGCTAGAATGAGGGACAGGGGGTGTGCTTAAAAAAAAAAAAACACGCACACACAAAAAAACTCCTACCCTTTGATTAATTCTGTGCAGAATAGAGACTCATATTTAAATGACTAAGCCAAGTTAAAACTTTCCCTCCTGGAACAAAGCAAAAGGAAAGCCTCTTTATGTTGCAGGGGCTATAGATGCCACGGGCTGAGCCTGTCCTAAAGCTTCCCTCTGCTGCTCAACAACTAAGCCATCTTGCTGCATTTAGCACTTCTCAGCGGACCACCCACCCAGACGCGGATACACAAACCACATGTGTGAGGAACGCTGTTCGGCTAGGAAATCAGTATCACTATTTCAACCTTATTACTTGCACAGACGGCCCTTTTAGGGCGATGCATTTGTTTTATCTTTTCAATAGCTTTGATTATTTTCTTTTAATGGCCTGGATTTATCCTTTTCTCCCCTTTTGAAACTTCAGAACTCTGTGGCAGGGGCTGCATGTGGTCGAAGACATCATCACTAGGGGGAAATGAGCAAACAGCTTTGCCTTTGCTCCCCCACCTCTCCCCACTCCTTGGGGCCATCTATTCTGTGCAGATCACCCAGTGCCCTGAGTGATTATAAAAGTGGACTCAGCAGCCTTCCCATTCAGGTGGTAGGCCATTTCTGTAGTTATTTAACAGTTACAGGGCCCAGTTATAATTGCTGAAATGTTTTCCAGTCTGTGCGACGCAGTTCTCTCCCTAGCCCTTGGGAACCATATTGGTTACCCTCGTTTAATTAAGGGGAAATTAAGACCAAGAGGCTAAGCTGACAGCCCAGGGCAAGTTTAACAACCTCTGGAAAAGCCTGGAAATGCCGCTACAAAAGGGGACCGCGTAAACAGGAAGGTGTGGATACTATTACCTGGCAGAGAAAGCAGCAGCACTGAAATGGGCTCAGGATTTTCTATTTGGGTGGTATCCAGGCAAGAAAAGCCATAAAATACCCTTTGTGACTCCACCAATCAGAATAAACATGTCCGTCAGTTTTGGACACCATGTCCCTGGATTACCAAGCAGGCAGGTCTGGGTGCCAGGCCTTGGCTGACCAGCCATCTCTCCCCGGGACCCCTTGCCTATCCAAGTGGGCATACGATTCTGAGAGATGGTGGAACAAGCGTATTGGGGCCAGCGGTGGCTCCGCACCCTTCCTGGGTGACAGCACTTGGAGACGACATCCGGAGTTGTCTTCATTCGGCATGACCGAGCTGCTCATCTTGACTTCCTCCATGCTGGAGAAAAGGCAAGGCCGTTATTTTAAAATAAACACATGAGTATGCATGCCGAAACAAGGGAAGGGATTAGTTTGGTTCAAGCACGGTCATTACAAAGCTCAGCTGCCAGCCAAGCCCATCCGGGACTGGTGCTTCCACACCTAAAATCAGTTCCTAGCTGGTAACCTACAAGGCGGTCCAGTGGCTTGGCAGTCTGAAGATAAGGTGACTTTCTCAAATTTGATGTAAGTCTACTATTAACCGGAGCATTATATCCACTCCCTTGGTTATTTGCCAAGCTCAAAGCATTCTATTCTCTTTTTTTTTTTTTTTTTTTTTTTTTCAACGTTTTTTAATTTATTTTTGGGACAGAGAGAGGCAGAGCATGAACGGGGGAGGGTCAGAGAGAGAGGGAGACACAGAATCGGAAACAGGCTCCAGGCTCCGAGCCATCAGCCCAGAGCCTGACGCGGGGCTCGAACTCACGGACTGTGAGATCGTGACCTGGCTGAAGTCGGACGCTTAACCGACTGCGCCACCCAGGCGCCCCTCTATTCTCTTTCTTGAAGTCGAGTTTCTCCTTCCTGTCTAATCAAGGTAGCATTTCTTGCTGCTAAGCTAAATGTAGAGCCTTTGTTGGGCTTTGTCTAGTGATAGCCCATTGTTTAATTTATGAACCAAACCTTCCAGAGAAACAGGGGGAAAGAGAGAAAAGGTCACGCACAAGTCAACTGTTTTATTCTAAGAATGTGCCCCACCATTTTTTTGCTTCAAAAATGACTTTTAGGACACGAAAATGGTGGTGGACACCGGGCGCTCAAAGATGAATGGGAGTTGGGCTGTGCCCTCAGCTGGTTCTGGTTTCTCCATTCATTCTTTTTGAGGAGCAACATCACTTCTTGAGGAAAGCTAAGGGCTCATTTTTCCCTGTATGTAAAGCAAAACCAAACTCTGGTCAAATGCCTCTTAACAAATCAGTAAGACTGTATCCTGTAAAGAAAATGGAGCCACGGAAGATTAGATATGAATTTAAGTAAAACACCTATTTCTGTCAATCTGTACTTATATTTCAACACGGGTTTTAGAAATGGGAAATACATCTTACGAATGCCTGGTAGGTCACAGAATAGCTTCTACACACACATACATAGTGTATCTTTCAACGTCACTGCACATACTCCATTAAAGAAGATACTGACAGATTTATAAAACGTACTGGCCTTGCACTGTTAATCTCAAGAATACATTTTTGCTTCATTTATTTTCGCACTGCACAGTAGCTCTGGCCACCATGAAGGATCTGTCAGCATTTCCATCAGAACTCGATTTGCACCTACTGCGGTACAAGTGCCAAAATACATATTTACAGTTTACAGACAGCGGTGGCTTTGTCTTCCTTTTAAATCGACCTCCTCAAGGCATCTTTACAAGGAACATCCAGGGGTGGCCGTGCCTACACGACCAAAAGCATCATACAAAACAAAAGGGGCCAAAGATGTAGACTTCCGGCCCAAGACGAAATTAAACCTCGGGGAGCAACTCAACATTCACTGCGGCTGTAATGGTCTCCGCATCGCATTCCTAATTTTAGAGCAACAGTCTGGCACAAGATCAGGACGTGTGTGTGTGCGCACGTGTGTGCAGCGTGTAGCGTTAGAACACAAAAGGCTAAAGGTGGAACGAAATAAGCGGACAGCAAACTACTCGAGCCGATCACTCTCACAAGTAAAAGAAATGAACATAAGCCACCACGTCCACCACTGGACACCCAATTCTGTCCCCTAGGTAGAGTTAAAGCATTTAAGAATAAAGTCTCTTCTAAACAGGTATGTTACCTTGAACATCCTTGGAACGGTGGGGCTTCGAACGGTATGTGGGATATTACGTAGGCCTGAGCTGTCTTTCTGAAAGGTTAGCTGGGTTTGGAAAAGGGATCGGCAGAAACATTTTTGGTGGAAGAAAATCAATTTTATTGGCTCTTTCCACAAAAAGGGGAATCGTGATTCAGATCAGAGACACTGGCTTAGCAATTTAAAACTGTTTCGCACAGTCGTCTAGGTGTCTCTTGTAGAGTTTTTGTCTCCCCATCTTTTTACGCTTTCCCCTACTTGGACACGATATGCAAGCATATGTGGACACGCCTGTCTACATAAAGGGAGAGGGAGAAGTGGACTGCAGTGAAGGTGTTTATAACGGCAAACGTTTTCGTTGCTAACGTGACTGCTATATGCTAACTAGGATGGAAGCATAATCCTGCTGCAAAACCAGAGGCAAAAACTCATTTATTAGGGGTGGGGGTGGAGTTCGAGTTCTAGACACACATCCCTCCCCCCGCACCCGGCTGCCCCCCCACCCCGGTCAAAGTACTAGAGGAAAATTTAAAGAAAGCTTCTCATACTCAGCCTGTCTCAAACCATATTCGCAATCACCCAGTTGATTTTAATTTGAAACCTAAGAAATTAAACCCTGCCATTTTTCCTTTGTGCTTAGAATACTAACGCCCCTGTTAGGATACGCATGTGCCAAACATATTTTTCGACAGGTTTCAATGGTGTTTATAAACATGGCAGAACTGAGAGGGTTACTTGAAGAGAAGTGTAACTATTTGAAATTCATCAAAAGGGGATTTATTATTTCTGCATTTAAGGATTCGATGAGAGTAAGAATACAACTTGCAAAAAATCAACAATGTGACTCTCACTCTGGAAATTTTGTGGACAGCTCTTTTTGCTGTGTCCATGAGGAAGTTTTCTTGAATTTCGTTATTAAATGTACAAACTTACATTTTGACGAGAGTCTGAAGACATTTGCTTTATTGCCTAAATTTTAGGTCTAAAGTTTATCACTGTAGTAGCTTCCCTTCTTGTTGTCCTTGTTGTTTGGTCGCTTATGTTACCTAGTTTCCTGGTAAACAGCCAGAGGAACGAGAAAAATGTTCACACCGCCAAATCATTTTTGCCATACAACTTAGTTACAAAAATAAAAATGGCCCGAACTACATATATACATTTCTAGTTACACTACACAGATATCTCAGTTAAACCACATCCATTTCTGGCTTAATTAGAATATGTGGATTAGCAGTTAGAAACGTTTAAAGATTTCTAAATTTTGCAAACAATTCATATAAGCATCGCCCTCCCCCTTTCATCTGCAAAGTTAAAAACAGAACCAGACACAACTAAAACCACGCCTAAAACCACACAAATCAGTCACCTTATATCCAAAATGACTCCAGAAGTGTTTCTGGAGTTAAACACTGAGTAGGGGACACACAACAAATGCTTCAAGGGCGGTTCATGCCAACCATCGAGAATCATAACATTACCGGAAAAGTACACTTGTCCTTGGGGAGGACGCTTCAGAAGTAATTTACAAGGAGCATGGCTGTATTATAATTTTTTTAAAGGAAAAAAATAGTGTCTTTGGATAGAAAGAATGTAAAAAAAAAAAATCCCCTTTTTAAAATGCAGAAATAACTTCATTATCAATCTGCATTTACATTACTGCCCAAAAGAATGGGTCTGGAAAGCCCATTTTCTGTACAGACACTAGTTAATCTCTGTATGAAAAGACAGCATCTGGCATGGGAATAAACAAGGGAGAGCCTAGAGACCGGTCTATTCGCACACATAGAGGCTTTCTTAAGGCTGATCCAGTGAATGAACCTTTGGATCCAGAAGTATTTCTTCATTTCCCCTTCTTTTCGGTTGAGTTCCTAGCAAAAACTTGAAAGATGAGCTGTTCTCACTTTGCACATCTCCACTTATGGACAGGATGGAATAATGACACCAAAAGTACTTCGGGGTTTTTTTTTTTTTTCTTTTAAAAATAATTCGCTTTCTTTTGCATGCCACAGGACAGATTTCTAGTTTTAAAACAGGGTACATCAAGAACAAAAATATCCCCCCCCTCCCCAGCCATCTTTATTTTCACCAATACAAGAAATCCTTCTGGAAACATAAGCAAGTGACTAAACAGGATCGAACCACTGAATCTACAAGTTAATACATAATCTGTTATGGCAGCATAACCAAGAATCTTCCCCCAAAGAAAGATTTTCATTTTCCAAATATAAAAGAGTCTAAGAGGATCATACAGGAACAAAAATCTCTTATTCCAGGTTTTATGGTAAAGATGGAGAACATACTGGCAGCCGAAGAAAGCTGAAACTCTAATAAATAGATCCAAATTAAGAATTTCTACATTTCTTTAGAAAACATAACCAGGATTCCTTTTTTTTTTTTTTAAACGATGATCCTGTGGAATGCTTTTACTTCCATATTTATCTAGTATTAGAACAGTAAAACAGACACAAGAAGAATGTTGAAGACAGCTCAACAATGCTGGATGCAGGACGTTTACAGGTACACTTGGTTAAAAGTCCTACAGGTTTATTGACTAAGGCTAGACAACAATTCATATGATCCTATTTGGTGCATTTTCTACCATGGTCCAAGATCATTATATGGATACAGCCAAGGGCTGGGCCCCAACTCTCAGAAGAAAGACCACAAAGAAGAAAATCAGGGTGGCAATTTGGTCCCCCCAGTTGATCATCTGTGTCCTGGAACTGGAAAAACAAAAGGTAGCAAATGCGGACTGCAACGAGTAAAAGGACTTGGAAAAGTTGGTGGAGAGTGGCACGGTGTACAAGTAAGGTCACTGGGCTTGGGATGGCAAGGGCGCTGCATTGAAAGAGCATCCATGGGACCAAGTACAAGTACTTATAATGTCTTGTGGTGTCATTCCCTCAACGACTTTAGAATATCTGTATGCGATAATAAATAGATCAGTTATGTAATAAGGCAGTGTGTTGAATATGCATTCGTCCTGTGGAATGAACCGCCACAGAGAGAGATACATGATACCATACACATTCTTTAATTTTTCTTGTGTTGTGTTTGATTTGTTTTCAAGGCTATCCAGGCTAACTCTTCCCGGGGATTTCCTTGGAGAGAAGAGTGGTCCGCTGAGGCTGGTTTGCTTAACCTCTCCTTTATCAAGAGATGATGACTGGCTTTAAAGAAAAATAAAGCTGAAGGTTGTTTGATTTTTATTTTTTCCCTTTTGGTTGCATCATTCTGAGTGTTTTCATATAAACAAACAAAAAAAAATCACAACCAAAAAAAAAAAAAAAACAAAACAAAACAATAGTTTTTGATGCATCCAGTTGTTGTATCCTCAGGATGTTCCAGATGTTTCCAGGTAACTCTGTAGTTTACGGACTGTGGTTTTGTCCAGCGAGCAAAGGTCAAAATCAAATGTCGTGTTTGTGATATGAAAGTGTCCAGTTTCTTCTATAAGGTTCACGATCTAGGGGAATAAAGAAGAGAAATTTTGGGAAATAAGCAATGGACATCAAAAGCCAGAGAGAGAGACAGAGAGACAGAGAGAGAGAGAGAGAGGGAGGGAGGGAGGGAGAGGATCACATATAGAACCAAGAGACTGATATTCTCCTTTATGGCAAGAAGGTCCTATGCCATTGATGGCAAGGAACCCTCTCTTAGCCACTGTGGTAACAAGCCAAAGGAATGTTAACTCTTTGAAATTCTCAATGAGAACAGAATACCTGTTCTCATCATTCATATCCTTTAAACTGATTTCTGCTTTCAAGTCCTCAATAGACTATTTTACTGTATGGGTGGTTAGAGGGAGGTACAATTTCAAGACCCCTTTCAAAATTAGCTACAGACTCAATGGATAGTGACTAGAGTAAGGAAATTCCATCCTAGAAATAACAAAACTCCTTATGAAAAAAGTACACATACATGCACACACACAGAATAATGGTCATTTCTCTTTCTGATTATGTTATTGTTGAAAGCTTAAAGTACAAAAACCCACAAAGAAAAAAAAGCCAACTACAATCCCACCCTCTGAAGACCATGGGGAGGAACTGGAAGGGGTTACTGTTTTGTTGCTTGATTTGGGTGCCGGTTACAAAAGACACATTCACTCTGTTAAAATTCCTCCAGCTATACACTTTGTTACACTTCAACAAAATGAAGGAAAACCTATACTTATTACTTAGAGTCGTGTTCCGTTTATTCTCTTGAATACTTGGGGGTAATAAGTATGATCTAGAAAATGAATTATCTAGAAAATGCATTATCTATAAAAAGAAAAGGAAAGCCTTTGTCTCCTCGTTTGGAATAGTCATACCTCATTTCTTACTGTATTGGCTCTAACTTCCAGAAAGAGATGGCAGAAGGTACTGTTGCTGTCTTGCCTTGGCTTACAAGAGGGTGCTTCTAAGGTTTCAAGGTTAAGAATGATGTTGATTGCTGGTTTGGGAGAATCTTTCCTCGTGTTGTGTGTCTCTCCATTCTTATTTTACTAGTAATTTTATCCAAAATGGATGCTGTGCTGGGGTTGCATGGATTTTAGAGATGTATGTTGTAGGTAAACTGGGATGGAGGGGGGTTAATCTTAGCAAGCTTTGTGGGAGAGAGAAAACAAATCAACATCAGGATGAAAGAAAAAATATTTGCAGAGAAAATTGGCGAACCCTCCACTCCCCTCCTATCGCTTCCCATTCTCTTTCATTCAATAACTTTAAAGAAGAGAACAGTTTTCATTATGTAGCCTATTATTTATTCAATGGAGTTTTACATTACCTAATTTCAGGTTGAAAGCAGCAGAAAGGAAACTTTTGACCCTCTCTTCTTACGATTAGTTTTCTTTA
The DNA here is from genome assembly GCF_023721935.1 of Panthera uncia. Lineage (NCBI taxonomy): Eukaryota > Metazoa > Chordata > Mammalia > Carnivora > Felidae > Panthera > Panthera uncia. The sequence goes on from NC_064807.1 coordinate 43,768,361, forward strand.
AAAAACAGTAAGTTTGTGAACTACTCCCTATGGGTCAGTGGCTCTCCATAGAAAATGTGCCCCCCATTCCTGACATATTTGACTTCCACAGAAGCATAAAAGACATATTGAACCCCAATCCAATTAATCACACAGCTCCAGACTGAGTTGTTCTTGCCTTACTCAATGGCTGGAACTATTTTTTACAGATAGAACTACAGGTTTCATAATAAAAAAACAAGTTACTCTCACTGTGAAATCATGACAGACACAGCAACCTGTCTACCTAACATCCATTTATCCCTTCTTTTTCACTAGTAGAAGCTGGATTTTTCTGGAAGTGGCAACATGCCCAGCTAAACCGCTGGCCTCCCCATACCCACTTGCAGCATGTGGCAGATACTGCTATTTAATTTATTTTGTCAGAAGTCGCTGGGATTTCAGGACAATTTTTAAGCAGGATACAGACAGTGAATATGTGTCTTTGGAAAGATGGCAGAGCAGAAGGGCAAGGAGTCTACATCCTCAATGGCACTTTTTTAATGCTTTATTGATTTTTGACAAAGAGAGGGAGATATAGCATGAGCGGGGGAGGGGCAGAGAGAGCGGGAGACGCAGAATCCGAAGCAGGCTCCAGGCTCCGAGCTGTCAGCACAGAGCCCGACGCGGGGCTTGAACTCATAAACCGCGAGATCATGACCCAAGCCGAAGTTGGACGCTCAACCGACTGCCCCTCAATGACACCTTTTAAGCCACTACATTGACCACCTATTATATGGGTGGATGGCGGGGGTGGAGGAGTGGGGTGTGGGTAGGTAGACAGAGGGCCTTACTTAAACCCCTGGACTCAGGGTTCTATCTCTAGCTCATGCATCAAAAGATTAGAAAGGCTGTTCCCAGTTATGGTTAAAATACTACGTTCACATAAGGACTTACCAAGCAAGAACTTACTAACACTAACAAGATGGAAGGCGGACACTCATTTGTTTTATTAATAGTTATTGAGCTTTGGATAAGCCACCCACACACATCTACATACATACTGAGGCACATACACAGCTATGTCCACACACAAACTTTTCAAGGCAATCAAATACTTAGTATGTGTTGACCATCAATTGAATTTAGGGTGCTTTCCAGAGTAAATTGTCTTTTTTGCTACATTGTAAAGAAACAGTATAGGCCTAGTAAAAATACGTGATCTTCAGGACAGGAAAAAATAGGCTTTCAATGTACACAGGGGAGGCAAATGACAATTGTCCCAGAGTGTGACTGCTGGCCACTGGGTAAGTGACCAAGCATTCTGAATGGAGTCCCAAATTATGTGTATCAGTTCTGATGGTGCTCACTATTTGAATGGCATCGCACAGAACATTATAACCTCTGACCCTCCGTTTCCTCCTCTTCTGTAAAATGGGGATAACGGCACCTGTTTTACCTATGACACAGATGTGCAAGAGGGTCAAATAAGATAATAGGATAAATGAAAGCTTCTTTATAAATGGAATTGTGACACAGATCAGGGAAACGTGATTATGATTACCATATAAACTTATCCTTAATGTTCTAGGAGGTAACTGGACAGCACAGGAACCATCAGACCCAGTGCTCTCTCCACCTCCCCTCATTGACTCTTGGCCATTTCATTGACACTAAAACAAATGAAGCGGGGAAAATGCCAGAAGCTAAAACTCAGAAAAGGCTTACTTGAATCTTTAAAAAATAATTATAATAAAAGTTGGCAGGGATTAAGGGAAGAAAGCAAGGAGAACAGAAGATGAGGGAGAGTAGTTAAATCACAATGTAGGGGTAAAACATAGTCCTAGGTTTTCCCTTTGAAATGACAACTCACTCCTTTAAGAAAATCGCTTTCTGTGACTCCGTTTAGCTAATGACTTAACAGTAAGTACAAAACAGAGCAATAAAGATACCTTCTAGAAAAAGTTGCTTGATTCTGAAGCAAATAAACCCATTTGCCAGCCAGGGGATGGGGTGTCTCGTAGGTTTCCAGGGCTTGGCTGACAGGCCTCCTACCTCCTCCCCACGCGGCACCCTCCCCTCCCCCCACCCTGCCCGCCTGCAGCCACAAACAAAGAAATGAACGGGACCTGATCAATCTCCCTAAATGAGCCCCACACTTTTATGGGAGCTTGTAAGAATACATCAAGGTAGATGCAGAGATGGCCTCAAAGTACCAGTAGTGCAGCAGGCGGGGCGTTCGGGACAACTTGCCAAAGGGAACGGCATTAACGACTTGAATTATTAGAGCATGCACCCACGTCTTCAATTAAGTAAAGACTTCATAAAGAAAAATAAATGTGGGTTCCTTTCCAGGAATCCTGATGGTTAGGACATCAGAAGCACAGCATCAACCCGTCTTATTCTGATGACAGGAGCCACAAGGCCTAAAAGCACCCCGCTGGTCCTCCGAGGATGGCTGTCTGCCTCTCTATAGGCATCACCTTGCTCTGCTGATGCGGTGTGGCCCCACCTTGGTGCCCTCACACTGCATCATCCTGCAACAGTAAAGACCTCCCCCAAATAATAATATTAATAGAAGAGTGACTATAGATAAGAAAGGAAGGCAAGGGCACAGTGTACGTGTAGTAGAAAAGGAAGAGTATCTCAGCTGCTTAACTCATTCTTCTGATCACGGTTATGGTGAAAACATTCGTGATGGATTATTTCCTGCCACAGATGCCTTTTAGGGGGTACCATGCAGGCAGGGTTTTTTGTTGGTTTTTAAAGGGGGGTATGATCCACTTGTTAAATTGGTGGCTCCTTTCCCCAACCCTGGTTTTTAATTATAAAAAGGTAGATGCATTGTTCTTGGTCTAATTACATTAAAAAAACCAAACCAACCACAGTTCTTTCTGTCCCAAAGCAGCCTTTTCACTGAGGGCAAGTACTGAACACGCTTTGCTTGAACCGCTTCTGCTTGAGGTACGTTCGGGTCTTCCTGGAGGATCGCCTTGGCTACCAACAGGGAAATGCTGTCTACCGTGGGACCCTGTGTGTCCTGCCCCAGGGCTAGAGGCAGGCCTTCGGGATCGTAGCCACGGGGGATTCCGTAACATGGGGGCGATCTCCCAAGATGGGGATGATGATTCTCAGCAGAAGACTTCTCAGGGAGGCTTCTCCACGTTGTGAGAAAGAATACCCCAATATACCACTCACTTCCACCTCCCTGAAGATAATTTTAAAAGTCCAGGAGCTGTTCTCTAGCCTGTTAACCTGTCTTCTGAGGAAAGCGTGGTTCTCGTTAGAGCTTTTTCTTCCTCCTAAGAAGCAGCCAATCCAGACTCAGCTCAATTGCTGGGGAGGTTAGAAGTGCTGGGTCTCCCTTTCCAAATAAATGTGGAATGCACGGTTTGAAGAAAAATCAAATCCTTCAGCAGTCCTCGGTACTCACATCTCTGGGTTTGGATGTATCCCCTGTACTGTATTTTTAACCTAAGGAAAAGTGGCTTAAGAACACAGGCTCTCTTGATCCAGTACCTTCTGCTCAGTAAGCTATAAACCGGGGGCCAGTACCGTATGTCCCCAGAGTAAAACAAAGGCATTAGCCACTTTCTGTGAGCCGAATAAAACCATCAGACCAGATTTTTTGATAGGATGCGTCTGATAGTAAAAGACCTAGGATGGGATCCTGGCCTCGCCAGAAATCCCGTCGCAGGGGCTCAGGCCCGCGCGGCGGTGAAGACGTGGCCTCTGTGGAATGAATTCCATGAGATGAGCAGCTCTCGAGGTGGGGAATAACATTAGTCCTCAGTAGTGCTATGTTTTACAATAGGAATTAATTAAGCAGTAAACCGTGACAGGACATGCATCATGGTATCATAATCGCGAGCCTCAGCTGCATTACGAGGCAAAAGGCCAAAGACTGAGAGCTTTCAACTGGCCTGGGAATGCAATTAGGCTGAAACGCTGTGCGTCCTGGAGCGCCTTGATGCCAGGCTAAAAATTCATAGCCGTCACTCTCTCCCTCTAGGACACTAAAGTAATCCACTTCGATAGAATTCTCCAGGAGGCCACCTTGCCTCACGATTCTTTCAAAGGTCAAATCAAAGGACAATATGAAATCGGAATGCCAACGACACCCCAAGGTAAGGCCTTGCCAACGGTCTGCTTCCTCCCCTTGATGGCTGGGCGTTCTTTGTGAAGGTGTCCCAGCCCTGCCCAAACATCTGTTCCGCTCTCCAGCGAGACTCACTATCTGGGCCCAGCTTGTGCGTTAGTAGCTTTATTGGACAACCGCTCCACAGTGGTTCAGAGCTGGTGTTTAAAAGGGGATAGAAAGGGACGGGACTATCCGCTAATAGATTTACCATCACCATTCAGTCAATTAACCCCAAGTAATTGGTAAATGGCAAGCTGAACAATTTTCATTTCGACAAAAGAACGTTGAAGAAAGACACCAGCAGAGGACTGGAGTAATTCTTAGGGTAAACCACTCCCCTCCCCGCACTCGCTTACAGAGAAACACAAGAAATCCAACTCGTCCCAGTTAGGAACTGTAGGTCTGTAACCTTGTGTTCAATCTGAAACTCTAGAAGGGTTAAAAAGCGTATCAGACAAATCAGGGAACTTGGCAGGTTCGAGAGTATGTATTTATAGATTTCAGCAAAAAATGTACACAGAATATAAATGTGACCATCAGCCATTAAACATTAAAAAAAGATAACCCACACACAGCTGGGGTAGATTAAGTACTCCTTCAAGTCATTTGAAAGTAGTAATAAAACAAAATTTCAAACAGTGAAATAATCTACAAACCCACCCTGGAATTCAGAACGCAACCTTCTCTTTGGGTGTTAAAGAACTAAGTTATTTTATCGATAGCCACTGTTAACGCAACGGACACGTGTACTATAACTATAGTAAAATTAAAAAGCACCCTTATCTTCTCAAAACATCAAATTGTACGAACAGAAGTTTCCCCACTCCACAAGAATTTCACAGTTGAGTTCATAATAATAGATGTATGTTGTAGAAGATAAGAGAAACGAGGAAGATATTTATTTCCCTCAGAAGAGCACTGGCAAAAGGTTACTAAATTGAAATCGCAAATGTTTACCCCATTTGACTGACATTCTTATCACTGTTTTCTCATGAAACTAGAAGCCTGGCCCCAAAGGCTTCTGCACTTCCATTATCCCCTCCTTCAGCCCACATGACAGCATCAGTCAGCCGGCTGAGGCATTGGTACAATCCGGCACCGTCACCTCCACGACGACCCAGTTTTCATCCTCTGCAACACCGGGGGAGGGGCGGGAGCTGCAGAGCGGACTTTGAGGTAACCTGGGCCATGAGCCCCCCTCCCCCCAAAGACTTCTGCTGACAGCGTAGGGTTGGTGTGACCTCCAGGTGTTACGATACAGAGTAGGCCTTGAGGCTTCTAGAAAGGGTCGTGCTAAAAAGCAGTTCTCACCTGCTGCAGAATGTGTCTTTCCCTCAGCGTCATTAACCTTCTGTGGAGCTCGACCAGTTCATCTAGGTAGGCCTGAAAGAGAAGAGTATCCCCCAAAAGAACAAGCACTTTAGGAAGCGATCCACAAACAAAACAAGAAACGAACAGGAACATACAAGCAGCAGGTGGAGGTTCCCCGTTCTACCACCCTTCCCGGGGCTGTGTGGACTCGGTACCCAAGGCCTTTGCAGACCAAGTCTCTCCTGGCCAACTCGTATAAAGCCAGCTTTTTTACGAGGGGCAATTCTTGCACTTATGTGCTCTCAACAAGATTCAAAGGAGCAGACTCACCCTCTCCTGGTAACACCCTCCACAGAGAGAAAGGGTACTCAATCCTAAATTGTGAATTTAAACATATTATCACAGGCTATCACTTTTTTTTTTTTTAATTCTTCCATCTCAGAAGATTTTTAACTAAGATTCAACTAAAAAAAAGTCTAAATTTGAACATGGGAGTATAAATGCACATTACCAATTACATCAGGACAAACTCTATTAAAAAAAAAAAAAAAAGCTTTCCTGGTCATACCTAACATCGCCAGTAAATAGGAAGTGACAGAAGAGAATGTCTTATGAAAACTAGAGATTGCTATCCATATTAGCATCTGGTTTGTCAAAAGCTCCCTTGCAAGGACAGAAGCGTACCTCTCTTTCCATATGCTCAGACTCATGAATCTTTGTTAGCATAACTGCATGGGTTTTTCTAGCGTCGTTTGCAGCGAAGGCAAAGGAAAGGTTGGTGAAGCTTTAGTCAGGCCTAGCCTGATCCTGCAGAGCGTGTTATCACCCTGCCCGCAACAGGTCTGGAAGTCAGATGTCGAATGCACGATGCACACTTGGAAAGCACGTTACACGAGGCTCGGGCGTCCTGCTCCCTTGTGGCTGACACTCCTCAACCCTCTATCTCCACCATGATTTTCTTACCTCCCAATTCAGTGTGCCCCAAATCCCTTGGCAATACAGGCATCGTGGCAAATGGTAGCATATGGGCCCAGCTTAACGCTGAAGATCTAAGCAAGACTTGGAAAATCAACTACAAAGCACTGAGGAAAAGTGCTCATCATTTGGTGAGGGGGGTGGGGGTGGTGCTGGGCACTTCCGATGCAGAAATGAAAGGGGAACCACCAAGGATGTTTGAGGGAAACAAAAGGAAATGGAAGACACGTCAGTGCTGCAGCACTCATAGAACGCCCTGGAAACCTACCTTGTCACATTCCCCGTTCTTTATTTGCTTATCTGATTTGCTTTGCTTTATTGGACTTTTCACTTCAAGAATCTAGGGATCAAAGAGAACGCTGTTAAACTTGATTTCAAGCACTTCGTAGCTGACCTGCCACCTAAACAAAGGCACTTACGAATGAAATGTTCTACAATAAGATCACTTTCCAAACAGCAAGTCTCCTCTACACATTTTCTTTCGTCTCATCTAATCTTACTCTTTCTTAGAAAATAAAGGACTTATATCTGAAATGCTGAGTCAGGCCAAAAGACTTTAAAAAAAGAAGTTGACGATAAGGAAATTGATCTAAGCTTCCCAGGCTGCTGCTTTTTTGTGACAACACTCTCACACATATGCACAGCAGCTGAGTTATACGAGATTATAGTCCCCTCCGGCAAGATTTTTTTTTTCTTATTCATTCTGCTGTTTCAGCATGACTACCAGTGCTCAGTATGCTAGAGATGATAAAACAAAACACTCAGATGCCCCTTTTTAGTACCTGCCTTTCAGATTCTAAAAATTACTCATATCCACTAAATTGATGCAGCTGTGAAAATGAAGATGGCCATCAGTTACCCTGGTTGCTCCCAACCTGGCATCCTCCAACTCAAGAAATCAAGAGCCAGGGCTATCTTCCATGGCTCAAGAAATGATGTGTCTACCCGTGATAAAATAGCAAGCGCCTGTCATTTTAGAGGAACCAATTACAACGTAGGATATGAACAGTAGTTTGGCATGCTGTTTAGATGCTTCCGTGGGGAGCTAGGTTTCTAATTAATAAAAAGGAGAAACAAATTATTATTTAATAAATACAGCTGATTTATTGGAGTCTTCGAAATTGAGGATTATGAGGGAAATATTTTTAAATGGGCCTCGTTTCAAATTGCTGAGATCCACTGAATTTATTGATGAGTGTTTACAAATGTACATAAACAGAAAAGGCAAAGTAATTTGTCTTTTTCATGATAACCTCATTACCAAGTGAGTTATAATCTCAGAAGCTAATATTATGGAGGAAAATGCCAAATAAAGGATATATTTAAGAAGTCTCATATTCCTGGGGTGCCTGCATGCCTCATTAGGTTAAGCATCCAACTCTTGATTTTAGCTCAGGTCATGATCTCATGGTTCGTGGGTTCGAGCCCCACACTGGGCTCTGTACTGACAGTGTGGATGGAGCCTGCTTGGGATTCTCTCTCCCTCTCTCTGCCCCTCCCGTGCACTCTCTCTTAAAATAAACAAACATTTAAAAGTAAATAAGTAATGAATAAATAGATGTCTCATATTCCCATCGCTCCTTATCCATTCTCTGCTGTAACACACACACTCATAGTTCTATTCAAAAATCTACCATATTCCATAATACAAAAATGATTTTAAAATGAGTTCACTTTTAATTTGTGGGGGAAACAGCACTGATTGGGCTCAGAAACTCAAGTTCAGGTCCATAGCCCTATTATTTAACATTTCGGACCTCAAAAAAATGAGACGAAATCGAAGAGATGAACAAGAAAATGTCCAGATTCCCATTCAGCTGTAAAATTTTATACTACCAATAAACATTTTACCTGTTGAGGATAGGACCATGACATTCTGGAAAAGACCAAATGCTTTCAAAAGGATATCTTTTCCTTTGAATTTAGAATGATGCACAGGTAAGAAGTGAGCTTCTAACAGAGCCTTTCCTGAGAATTGCCTTCATTTCTTCAGTTTTAACATTAAGATAACCAGATGACCAATCTGACCAGGCTCACTCACTTAAAATACAATGCTTTGGGCAACACAAGGAAATTACTTAATCAGTGGGGCAAGGCAATCGTTTTTCACATGCTGCACTGTACAGGAAACCCAACACTCTGCTACATTCAGAATTTCCTTCTCTCTATTGTTGCTGGAAATGAGACCTCCAGGGAAACTCAGAGCTCTGAGACCTAGGAGTAAGTAGGTCAGTAGATGGCACTCCTCGCCAACTCAGACCACACGGTGGGGCAAAGCAGAGACAATCTGCTGAGATTTCAGGCCAGAAAGAAAAACAGTGCCTGCGTGCTTGCCTAATGCACTAGAAAACTGAATTGTGTTCCTATCTTGTCCCACTCTGGGGGGTGGGGTGGCGGGGAGGACCGTCTACAGGCCAACACGGAGCGACTCGCAGAGATCGGA